>NC_064645.1:401857503-402160534 GCF_023864345.2 Schistocerca serialis cubense
CTTAGGAGTATTCTAAACAGTTCAACCGACACGTCACAGCAGCAATTTTCAGAACATGAGGGAGACCCCCACAGAAATTATGCTGTTCCAACCGCTGACGCGAACAGAGAACTGGACTGCACGCCAAGCAGAGCGCGGTTGCCCAGCAGTGCGAAAACTGTGCGCTAATGAACGGGAGGAGGGCAGAGGGCGGTAAGTAATTGACATATAAACTGCGCTAATACGTCGGCAGTGTTTAACTGGCGCTGTTGTGCGCCGCACAAAAGCGGCCGCCCGCGCGCGCCGTGCCGGGCCCGTATTTCTTGTAAAACACGGACTGCTTCGGCCACTTTGTTTGGCGCACAATGGCCCGCGCCCTCCGTATTAACTGCGCAGCCCCGCCTGCGCCATCAACTCTTCTGAATTAAGTAACGTGCGACCCGGCGTTAACGTGCCCCGGAAGCCGCCTCTGTGGCGAGTGCGTATCTCTGCGCGAGAAGCTAACGGAGTTCGTAAAAAATGAAGATGCACACGTATCCTCACATACAGTATCTACTGTAACGTAGCAAGTTATTATGAGATAACATTCGCTGCAGTAAAGCATACAGCCGTGTAGCCCGGTGGCTGTAGGACTGTGTCTTCGCTATGACTCACAGCGCAGATGACGCTACTAGCTGTGACAACGGTCTCCAGTAACATCTAGTAGGGATGTAAAATCATACCCGCTACGAATCTAAATAAACTATAGTAATTACCATCCCATTTTGCTCAAACTTGGTATACCATCTTTTGTCATTAAGTAGAAGAGCTTGTTAAAATTTCAGAATTTTATCTAATATAGTTACTGAGATTGAGAAAATCACTTGAAAGTCATAAAACAGACACTTATGTTTCAAAACCCAGTTAGGAACAATAGCAGTTTGTCTTTTAGTAGTATCCGGAATGCCTTCACAAAAGAAGACGAAGTAGATATTCCGGAATTCGAATCGAGAATAGCTACCAACATGAGTAACGTAGAACTAAATATCCTCGGAGTAGCGAAGCAACTTAAATCACTTAATAAAAGCAAGTCTTCTGGTCCAGACTGTATACCAATTAGGATCCCTTCGGAGTTTGCTGATGCAATAGCTCCATACTTAACAATCACATACAACCGTTCGCTCGACGAAAGATCCGTACCCAAAGACTGGAAAGTTGCACAGGTCACACCAATATTCAAGAAAAGTCTTAGGAGTAATCCACTAAATTACAGTCCCATATAGTTAACGTCGATATGCAGCAGGGTTTTAGAACATATATTGTGTTCTGTGCGGCTGGTCCCGGCGGAGGATCGAGTCCTCCCTCGGGCATGGGTGTGTGTGTTTGTCCATAGGATAATTTAGGTTAAGCAGTGTGTAAGCTTACGGACTGATGACCTTAGCAGTTAAGTCCCATAAGATTTCACACACATTTGAGCACACATATATTGGGTTCGAACGTAATAAATTGCCTCGAAGAAAACGGTCTATTGATACACAGACAACATGGGTTTACAAAACATCGTTCTTGTGAAGCACAACTAGCTTTTTATTCGTATGAAGTGCTGAGTGCTATTGACAAGGGATTTCATATCGATTCCGTATTTTTTGATTTCCGGAAGCCTTTCGACACTGTACCACACAAGCGGCTCGTAGTGATTATGGAATATCGTCTCAGTTATGTGACTGGATCTGTCATTTCCTGTCAGAGAGGTCACAGTTCGTTGTAACTGACGGAAAGTCATCGAGTAAAACAGAAGTGATTTCTGGCGTTCCCCAAGGTAGTGTTACAGGCCCTTTGCTGTTTCTGATCTACATAAACGATTTGGGAGACAATCTGAGCAGCCATCTTCGATTGTTTGCAGATGACGCTGTCGTTTATCGACTAATAAAGTCATCAGAAGTTCAAAACAAACTGCAAAACGATTTAGAAGAAATATCGAAATGGTGCGAAAAGTGGCAATTGACATTAAATAACGAAAAGTGTGAGGGTCATCCACATGAGTGCTAAAAAGAACGTGTTAAACTTCGGTTACACGATAAATCAGTCTAATCTAAACGCCGTTAATTCTACTAAATGCCTAGTAATTACAATTACGAACAATTTAAATTGGAAGGAACACACAGAAAATGTTGTGGGGGAGGCTAACCAAAGACTGCGTTTCATTGGCAGGACACTTAGAAAATGTAACAGACCCGCTAAGGAGACTGCCTACACTACGCTTGTCGGTCCTCTTTTAGAATACTGTTGCGCGGTGTGGGATCCTTACCAGATAGGACTGACTGCGTACATCGAAAAAGTTCAAAGAAAGGCAGCACGTTTTGTATTATCGCGAAATATGGGAGAGAGTGTTACAGAAATGATACAGGATTTGGGCTGGACATCATTAAAAGAAAGGCGTTTTTCGTTGCGACGGAATCTTCTCACGAAATTCAAATCACCAACTTTCTCCTCCGAATGCGAAAATATTTTGTTGACACCGACTTACATAGGGAGGAACGATCACAAAGATAAAATAAGGGAAATCAGAGCTGGTACCGAAAGATATAGGTGTCAATTCTTTCCGCGTGCCATATGAGATTGGAATAATAGAGAATTGTGAAGGTGGTTCGATGAACCTTCTGCCAGGCACTTAAATGTGATTTGCAGAGTATCCATGTAGATGTAGATGTAGATCTGAAGTCATAACAATGTTGTCAGTGTATAAAATCACTTAATTGGAATTTTTCTTTTCAAAACTTTAATTACTCTGCATTTCGTAGTGTAAAAATTATTCAAAATTATTATCTGCTTATTTTTGTGTGTGTATATATGGGAATGAATGAGAGTGTCTGTGGGACGTACGAAAAAACTTAATACTATTTTATCTAAAAACTTATGAAAATGGCCTGTGGGAAAATTGTGGTGCAACCACGATGCTGATGACGTATACCGAAGTGTGCGTGCTTTTGTAAGAGAGCAGCCAGAATAGAAGTCGGAAGTGGAATGAGTTTCTAAATTAATTTAAAGATTATTTTGCATTTCGGTCCATTTTATTAAATATTATATTAGAAATTGGCATTGGAATGACGTAAATGATTTTTTGATTAGTGATTGGCTCAGGCAAATTTTGCCGCGAGAATGATCTAGAAGGCTCATTCTGATTGGTCATTCAGACCATTAGCCAATCAGAATTAAGCTGTTCGCGCGCGCAGAAGGTTAGATAGGCAGAGAGTGGGATGGCATCGACAGAGTTGCTCGGCAACCTGCGTACGTGTAACATCGTGCTAAATGTCGCCGAGAAAATAACTTGTAAAATGAAGAACTGTAGAGTTCATCACTGTTAGGAAGTGTCGTGACTTAGGCATTTTAAGTTACGAACATTTTGAGGACAATTTGATCAATTGATTGATGTGTTATGAGAATGTGATATTTAGGTCTTAGGCTCTAAAGTCTGGATCCGCACGACCGCTACGGTCGCAGGTTCGAATCCTGCCTCGGGCGTGGATGTGTGTGATGTCCTTAGGTTAATTAGGTTTAAGTAGTTCTCAGTTCTAGGGGACTGATGACCTGAGATGTTAAGTCCCATAGTGCTCAGAGCCATTTGAACCATTTAGGTCTTAGTGAAATTCTGCGTGGCATTTTCCGTATACTTTATGGAATACTTGGGCGAGCACTTCCAACTTTGAAGATCACTGATACGACCGAAGTTTCAACTCGCTAGAGTAGTGGGTCAGTGACTGTCAGATCGAACATTAATCGGGTCGGACTGGTAGATATTCTGGCTGCTTTTTTTTGTGTAAGAATCTTTTGTACAGACTGTGAATTGGGAATAGTAGAGCAGTTAAAAATAGTAAATTAGGACTTGATAGAAAATTTATGTGCTGCCCTAAGAATAAAAACCAGTTTACTAGAATTTCCGAAGGCTTACTGCAGGTAAACTGCATTTCTCGCCACCTGAAATTTGTTAAAATGAACTGATTTGCAACTTGAGTTACGTGGCCTCTTTGTGGTAGGTGTTATGTCATGGTCTTGTCAACACTGCTTTACACGGCCCAGTTAGTATCTACTACTGCAGAGTTAAGGGCCGTCGTAAGGAAGCCGTACTGAGGTAGGTGGACAATGAATGAGAGAGAGTGTACGAACGAGTAACGACTTCTTCTTCTTCTTCTTTATCGTCGCCTTGTCCCACGTCACGTAGGGTCGGCGTTGCTCTTCTGGATCCTTCTCCTCCATAGTTCTCTATCCATTGCCTCTTCCTTCTTCCATCCTTTCTCCCTTAGGTCCCCGGATATCTTATCCTTCCACCTCATCTTCAGTCTTCCTCTCCTTCTCGCTCCTTCAATCTTTATAACTTCAACTCTGTTTCCGATATACTCTTCCCCTTTTCTCTGTAAGTGTCCGTACCACCTTAGTCTGCTCTCTTGTATCTTTTTCCCCGTGGGTCCCACTTTCCCAGCTCCTCTAACAAATTCATTTCTAATTCTGTCCTTCCTTGTTACCCCACACATCCACCTCAGCATCCTCATTTCCGCCACTTCCATCTTCCTTTCCTGGGCTACTGTGATTGACCATGTCTCTGCCCCGTATATCATAGCAGGCCTTATCACCGACTTGTACACTTTCCCTTTCAACCCAATGCTCACCTTCTTTTCACACAACACTCCACTCATTTTCCTCCAGTTGTTCCAACCGCAATTTATTCGGTGTTGCATCAAGTAAATTGTGGTTTGAACAACTGGAGGAAAATGAGTGGAGTGTTGTGTGACAAGAAGGTGAGTATTGGGTTGAAAGGGAGAGTGTACAAGTCGGTGGTAAGGCCAGCTATGATATACGGGGCAGAGACAAGGCCAATCACAATAGCCCCGGAAAGGAAGATGGAAGTGGCGGAAATGTGGATGCTGAGGTGGATGTGTGGGGTGAGAAGGAAGGACAGGATTAGAAATGAATCAACGAGTAACGACGCCGACAACAAACCACGCCCCGCCGCACTACGTTCTGAATTTATCGTATATTATTTAATACTTACAGGAGTTTTCATATTCATTCGGTTACATAACACTGTATCTTGTTCATACATGAAGATAGACACCTGGGGTAAACTGTAAGCAGAAAAAAACTAAACACCGTCATCACACTCATAGAACCAGCTGCCGTGTCATCCGCTGCCGAATGACGCCATCTGGCTGGAATCTGGACGGGCATGACGTCAACATACCGCTCTCCCGGCCGTTGCCGGCTTTCCGGACCTTGCAGTCGCTACTTCGTATTCAAGTAGCGCCTTAATTAGCATCACGAGACTAAGTCGACACCATTACAGTTCTCCCACCAAGGAAAATTCTCTGGCAGTACCGGGAATCCAACCCGAGTCTTCTGCACAGCCGGCAGGAGCGCTGACAAATCATCTATGTTCGCAGACTTCAACTATACACACTGAACTACAAGGTATTTATTTTGAAAACAACCTTTTTCATGCTTGAACACACGTCCTTTGATTTTTATTTACCATTACAAAGATCCGATGTTTGTTTCCGATATATTTCAA
Source organism: Schistocerca serialis cubense (assembly GCF_023864345.2). Lineage (NCBI taxonomy): Eukaryota > Metazoa > Arthropoda > Insecta > Orthoptera > Acrididae > Schistocerca > Schistocerca serialis. The sequence goes on from NC_064645.1 coordinate 401,863,025, forward strand.
TGTCTTCTGATTGACTGAATTCTTTGTACATACAAATAACGAGAGGTTATGTGGTAGATCAAAGGAACAATTAAAACATAAGGTCTTCATTGTTTGTGGTAAAAAATTAAGAAGCTAAAATTTGCTTCTACGTGGTATTATCCACCTTATGTGTATTGCGCATCTCGTTTATATCATTCCATAAAATGATCGTGATGAATAACTATTACTGTTATTCTAATTGATAACTTTCTGCAAACAGATGCTCTAGCCGCAGCTCTTACTGGTAATACCACAGGATACTGATGGTGATGACGATGAACCCAAGATATATGTTTCTTGTCCTAACCCAAACAAGCATTTTCAGTACGAGTTAGGGACATTTTTACGGATTTATTATGGAAATATATTGAGATCTATGATTTTTTATATGAATGAACTTGGTATCAACGACTGTTTTTTGGTGTAACCTATTATGACATGCAATCTATATTTACTTTGGTGATAAATCCAGTATATTCAGAGGATGGTGCCGGCCTCTGTGACCGAGCGGTTGTAGGCGCTTCAGTCTGGAACCGCGCGACCGCTATGGCCACAGGTTCGAATCCTGCCTCGGGCATGGATGTGCGTGATGTCCTTAGGTTAGTTAGGTTTAAGTAGTTCTAAGTTGTAGGGGACTGATGACCTCAGATGTTAAGTCCCATAGTGCTCAGAGCCATTCGAACCATTTCAGAGGATGGTGATATAATTCATTCTACCCCAGTACTCCTAAACTAATATATTATACCCCAAATGATGCATTAGTGATCAACGTATTGGTGCTAATGCTTATGAATCAAACATATTCACAGGATGATGATATAATATATTCTACCCAAACACACTTGATATATTCATAACGAACCTGATGTACCCCAGTGATGATGAATGAAATGTAATACACATCCTCTGGTGATTATGAATGGAATACAATGGTCAGCTAAAATATTATGACCAGCTACCTAATACCCACTACCTCCATCTTTGGCATGGATAATACAGGCGACACGTCGTGACATGAACGCAATGACGCCTTGGTGCGTCGCTGGAGGGAGTTAGAATCACATGCACACATGTCACCTACTTCCCGTAAATTCCGGGGAAGGGGGCTATGAGCCATGTTCAATTACATCACACATGTGTTCAGTCGGGTTCAGATCTGGTGAGTTGTGAGGTCAGCACATCAATTCGAACTCGCCACTGTGTTCCTCAAACCACTCCATCACAACCTTGGGCTTGCGACATGGCACATTATCTTACTGAAAAGATCCATTGCCATTGGGAATTGGGGGTGTACGTGGTCTACAACGAGTGTACTATATTCCTTGGCCGTCATGGTGCCTTGTATGGCTTCACTGGACCCATGGATACCCACATGAATGTTCACCAGAGCATGACTGAGCCACTGCCAGCTTGTCTCCATCCAGCAACACAGATGTTAAGGAGCTGTTCCCCTGGAAGACGACGTATTCGCGCCCTCCCATCGCCAAGATGATCGCCATCAGGGATTCATCAGACCATCCAACACCCTGCCACTGCGCCAATATCCACTGCCGATGGTCACTTGCCCATTTCATTCGTAGTTGCTGAAGTGGTGCTAACACTGACACATGCGCGGGTCAATGCCTGTGGAGCCCTATCTTTAGGAATATTTGGTACACTGAGTGTTCAGACACACTTTTATTCTGCTCAGCATTAAAGCCTGAGGTTAGTTCCTCCACAGTTCAATGCCTGCTCTGTTTTGTCTGTCTGCCCAACCTACGACATATGGCATCTGTAATGAGGGGTGGCCATCCAAACCTATGACGTCTGCATGTGGTTTCACACTCACCACATCGCTCCTTGAACACCAAACAAGTTGTGCACTTTCCACAATGCTTGTGCTGAGCCTCAAGGCCATCACAATCTGCCCTCAAACTCAGATAGATTGTGTACCTTCGCCATTCTGCACACAGACAGCATGCTAGCAGTCGTCCCTCTCCCCATGATACTGGTATCACATGGATGGGTTTATGTCGATAGCAGGTCGGTGGTCATAATATTACGACTGATCAGTGTATAACATATCTGATACATTGGTGACATAATACATATGATATGTTTATGATGTTGAAGCCAATATATTATAGCCCATGATATCTCTATAGTATGTTGTACACCAACATAACATACCATATTACCTACAATACATGAATGAGTATGATAAATTACAATACACATCGACTGATCACGATGATGATCTTATCAAATATACCTACTGTCAACTATAATTCCCTTGTGGAAGCATATTTTTTCAGTCATGCATAATATGCCATTTATCATCATGTGCAAGTAGTGCTATCATATATAATTTTACTGTATATGTTCCATGGTTATAACTTCTAATTAAATTCATTGATCTGTATAATTCATTATTATTGAACAAGCATGCTTTGTAGCCATCTACCGTTATCTTATTCCTTACTACCACCCTTTTTACATTCCTCAGTACATGTATATCACTGTACACAAAGAAAATGTTACACATTAAAAGATGTAGTTTAAGATAGCGATTGTGATTGATCTACCTGATCTACCTGCATGCAATTCACCTAAATTTTAAAAGAGTTGTGTCCAGTGGTGTAGTGACGGCAGTCGATGTAGTTACCGCTGCACCAGTAAGCCAAATACACATAACATACGTTCCTAGAGATTTAAATATTTTCATAACCATGTAATGAATTTATATAAAACAACTAATGAAGGACTGCATATTCTAACACTCTATTCAGTCTTTAGCTGAAGTAACAAGAGCAGTGAGAAAGCTGCCATGAAGATTGCATTAACAGTCACAGGCTGGTAGATGCAGATGTGGTGACTTATGAGTCAGTGGGCAACAGCACCATACAAATGGTAATGACTGTAGCAGGAGGGTCGATGTCACCACACCAGGGCACTCTCTTGTTATGGGTGATACAACTAGGGTCAAGGATTTAGCGTAGCGAAGCAAATGTGCTTTGCAGCAACATACACATATTTGGAACTTGAGACAGAAGGCACTCTCATCGCTGGAGTCCAGCACCATCACCATGATGCCAAGGGTCACACTGGGCAGCGTGTGAGTCGGCATCACTAGCAGCAGAAAGATGAGGAGATAGACGTGTTGAAGTCACAGACTCCAGGAGTGGTTCTGGCTGTTGCCTACCCTGTTTCTCCCTTTTCTGATAGTTAGTCTGAGGATGTGTTAGCATTTGTAGGAGATCCCAAATCATCAGCTGACGTAAGGGGTTGGTTGGATAAATAATTATTGCAGATTGCATGGTTTGGTTTTATGGGAGAGGTAACGTTATTCGTATGGTGCACAGCAGCGTTATGCAATGCAGAAACCTTTGATCAGCTGAGAAAAGTGTTTGAGCAGAGATGTAGGAAACAAAACAGTGGATGCGTTTTCGTAAGCAATTTCATATAATGTCTAGAAGGCGTAATAAAGCATTAGAGGATTTCACAGTCTAACAACCCTACCACAACAAAGGTAAGAATCTAACGGTTGTGGTGTTGCTCACGCTGCTAAATACTGCATTTTCGGGCAACAATTAAGTTATTATGTGGCAGATGTTATTAGAGCACGGTTAATAGTCATTTCATGTAATAATGAAAAAACTAGGCACTCATCTTTTTGTGTTTCCCACGCTGGTATCGTCGTAAAATCATGGCTCAATCGTTGAAAATCTAGGTGGTTATGATTCCAAGCTCGGATGCAAAAAGGCCTAGGTTCTATTCTGCTATATTCAAAAGTAATGTAGATGCGCTTCACAAACCATCCTTGAAGATTACACTTTTGCTGGACAATGGTGATGTAAAAAAATAATCAGCACTCCGAAATTAAGTTACACTTCCTTTTAATTGCGTTTATTGCAATATCACGTAAACACAAAACATCACTTCACAATACAAAACATACTTGAAAACATCTTCCTCACAGTCACTGTTAAAGTTCACATTTTATAAGCAGACTACAATACGCGTATTTCCAACATGACGTCCAAGACTTGACCTTCTCAAGGTCCGACACTCTAACAAGTCAACCACCAACTAATAATCGCTTACGCGCCCAAAAATCAGAGTTACAATTACGTCAAAGATCATAGTGACAAAAGAAAGAATACACATAAGAATAATATCATTGCAATATAAACATATCGAAGTATCACAAATGAAATCAAATCTGAATGTTGTCTCAGAAATATGTCAACTACTTTGCAGAAACACAGTATAATATAGCTGGTATCGAGCGGTTCAGGTGAGGTGCCGTAATGGTTGCGTATTTCAAGTACCATTACAACAGATAGAATTAGGAAGATGAATGTTCACACTTATGCACTGTCACGAAGTGAGGAGGTGAAAAAGGTGGCACTAACAGAAGACCAAGTAACGATTACTTGGTGGTTTCCCGAGAGGTTCAGCACCACAAATGTGGAAGAGGTTGTGCATCGTGATGCCTATAGATCTCCATGGAAGGACAGATTAACATCTGAGTACAACGAAATTTGTAAATAAATGTCCTGTGACTAGGGCCTCCCATTGGGTAGACCGGTCGCCGGGTGCAGGTCTTCCGAGCTGACGCCACATTGGCGAGTTGCGCGTCAATGGGGATAAAATGATGATTATGATTAGGACAACACAACACCCAGTCCCTGAGTGGAGAAAATCTCCGACCCAGCCGGGAATCGAACACAGGCCCTTAGGATTGACATTCTGTCGCACTGACCACTCAGCTACCGGGGCGGACAACGAAATTAATAGGTAGACAGGAATAAGGGATCAGAGACATTTGTTTGTATCAAATGTAAAGTGTTTTAATTGTGGGCATACAGATCATATGAAGAGGCATTTCTGCCAGTCATGAAGCAGTGATACGGATAGCATGGTTTACCAACTATTTAATGGGAATAGTAGTAGGGGGTAGTGTTGGTCATCGACAGGGATGTAGCATTTGGGGTAGAGGTGGCCTTAGGGGGTAGTAAATGTCCGTCAAACTTAAAAAGCAATCACAGAGCTACCGAAGGGCGTTCCCAGTGGAAATAAATACAGTAAAAACAAATGCAGAGGTGAAATGTGCCATAATAGGTATGATAAAAGGTAGATAGTATAAAGTTTTGTTGGACACAGGAGCGCATGTGTCAGTGGGCTGAACGAAGTTATATAGGAAGCGGTAGAACACACCATATTACAAGTTTCATGAAGTAGGGAACAATGATGAACGACCATTGGGGTCAGTAAGGATTAATTTTCCGTTTGAGGCAAACGAATTTAGACAAAGTGTGGAAGTGGTGTCTGATGTAAGCGATGGCTGCAACATGATCCTAGGATAGTCTTTCTGTATCAACATCAAGCAACAGTTGACCGACTACGATTACCGGAGCTTGGTGGGAATACATTCCGGCTAGAGGAAGCTGTTGTCAATGTTGATCTGTGACGAGGAACCTCGAGTGTGTGAGACAACCAAGTTAAACTGCGAGCAATGACGTTCAAATGACTGCATGACAAGTGTCACCGGAAGTCGCTATGGCCCATTGTGGAGCCTAACTTACCACTGAATACATAGTGTATGTTGGAACCGCTGGAAGATAGTGAAGTGATGGATACTGATATCTTTTGGTGTAACACAGTATTGTATGTGTCAAAGACAGGGACAGAGGCAAGGAAGTATCTGTTAACGTAAATAATTATTGCATCGAGGATGTTAAGTCATTTAAACGAATATTGTTGGCCACATTGCAGATTCCGGATAAGCAAGTTTGCTGTACGGGAGATGTATGCTGTAGAAGGGCACATGCCGCCGTTAGAGCTACAGTTCACGAAAAATTGAAGCATTTGGAAGGAATAGAGGGTCACAGATGGAGAACGTGTAATAGGAGCTTTAAGATCTGTTTTTTCCACAAATAACTCTGTCTGCTGCACCAGTAACACAGCACAGGATACGACAGGAAATGAAGCAGAGACCATGCAGAAAACCACGATCACGGCAACCAGTTTTGGAAGAATTTATAAATAGACAGTTGGCTGAAGGGGATAACAGAACGAAGTATAAGCCCAAGGGGAAAAGGTGGGAATTGTAATGTATCTAAGGTGTCTATAAGTGGCTCAAAAAAGTATCGATTTTGTTGCGATTACCGCCGTTTGAATAGTAAGTGTACGACAGATGCCTATCTATTTCCAAACATCACAGAAATAATAAATAACCGAGGGCAGTGCAGTATTTCTTGACATTGGACTTGAAGTGTGGATACCATCAATTGAAGTTGCTCTGCGTTTTCAGCGCATTGGGGACACAAAGCAGAATGATGCATTTTGGGCTCAAAAACATATTGACAACGGTAACTGGACAGGGAGCTAAAAGGATTAAAACAGCCTCAATGTCTGATATATGTGGCTGAAATAACCATTTTTTCAAGAAATATGGAAGAATGTAAGCAACGATTGAGGGATGCATTGCAAGACTAAAATGGGCTTGTAGTATGGCTTGGAAAGTAACAGGCGACTATGAGTTAGCTCCCTGACAGCAATCACTGTAACTGGTAAACCTCCCGCTTGATTTCCTGCCCCATGCATCTACTAAATTCATTTTGCCCTTTGACTGTCTTTGTTGTCAAGGTGGCAGACATGTCACGAATAATATTGCCCTCGACACAGCGAGTTGTCCAAGATGACTGAGTTCTAAACTGTCGGTACATCTAAGTCCTCATCACAGGCTCCCCAGTCAAGACAAATGCTAGTGCGAGGCTACACTCAGGACAAGTGTCCCAAGTGCAGTCCACTCATAACAAAAGTCAAGACCAGAATCCTATCCAGACTGGAGTCTATCAGAAGACCCACTCCAGACTAGAGTCTGAATCGAAAAATCTAGTTTCTCTACAAAAGTACTCCCACAATCACCCTCATAAGTGTTTCGTGCCAATCACAAGATTCCACGAGCTCCATGTCTTCCCCGTAACTTATCTGCTCTACTCATCAGCCATTCCTCCTTTCAGGAGCAGAAGCAAACCTCTGACTCGCTAATTCCCGCACAGAGAGGAGGTGATGTTGTGTTCTCGGCTTGTTTCTCTCATGACCACTTAGCCAAAGTGTTCTTTTGAGTTTCCATATAGCACTAAAATGAGTAACACATTTATCATGTAGATCATTATCTGGATGGCCCGAATGTTACTGCATGTCTGAATAGGGGCCACATCTAAACTAAGAGAAGTGATTGTTGTGTCCCAATGTAGAACATTCCAGAGCCGCCATAAATGTAGCCTGAGGCTTCCCAGAAAACTCTGCAGGCCGAGAAATGACTCCACCTGATGGCTCCCTTGACTGCATATTGTCCGCAGTGAATACGGAAACTGGCAAATTCTTAGGGCCACCATCCATGATCATGAAGGGCGTTTACGACACTGTCATAAGTCGTTGGTGGGACGACATAAATTGCTCTCAAGCCCCCTGTTCCTGCTGTGGCAAGAGGCGCCTGACAGGTAAGCCCAGATAGGCCGTTCTTTTCGCCTCTTCGACTGAATGCACTGTATGCATACGAGTGCGAGAAATTCTTGGGCTCAGCATTCAGTCCACAGCAAATGCTTTGAGATGTTCCTGCTGCACATGGCTTTCAAGCTCCAGATGTTCACTGCAATCTTTACTGTTAAATGGCCAAACTGCCTGCTTGTTCTCAGTCCCAGAAAAATACTATTTCAAGGAGAGCCTATATAAAGAGCCTACATGCATTAACAGTGTACATGCTGCCATCAATGCCTGTTCTTGCTGATAACTTCCTAATGTCTCACCAAAACGATGTCGTGGGTGTAAAGTCAACATTAAATTTTACCTTTGAATATGAATAATAATGAGAGAGTGGCTCGTCCTCTCTCAGCGTTCAAGGGGTTACAAGCAGCTCATTTGACGGTAAGTGTGGAAAATGTCACTTTGCACTGGAAAAGTCAACTATTTAGGTCATATAATTAGTAAATGCTGTGAGGAATGATACTAGATTAAATTCAAAACAAGATTTTCCTGAACCAGGAACAACTAAGCAGTTACAATACTTTCTGGGTCTCACAAGTTATTAGAGGAAGTTTCTGAGAGGATCTGCAGATGCACGAGTAGCACAGCAATTTACACGGTTGTTTAAGAATGGTATTACATTCGTGTGGTCAGAGAAATGCCCAGGAATGTTTGTAGAACTGAAGAAGGTTTTGCTGTCAGATCCAGTGTGATGTTTCCGGAGTCTTAGGATTGGTTCATATTATCATGTGATGTGTGGAATCACGCTCTTGGGTGTGTTTTAAGTCAGGATGCCGATGGCCAGGAACATCCTGTTGCTTTTGCATCAAAACAGTTGAATGGAGCTGAGAGAAATCACTCCACAACGGAGAGAGATGGTTAGGATAGTGTATGGAGTAAAATACTACTGGTGTTACCTGTACGGTAGGCACTGATGGACAATGCTGTTTTGCAGTAGATACTAGGTTTAAAGGACTCATCCAACAGACTGATGACGTGGGCATCGAAACACAGTGAATCTGAGTATGAAGTAATCCACAAACCAGGAAAAAAACATGGAAATTCAGATGAGTTGAGCAGGAAGATAGCATAACACAAGTACAAGTTCGAAACCATGGAGAATGGCAGGCTGCACAGAGTGCTGGTGAGGAATTTAAATGAGATGGCAAGCAGTAACAGTTCAGCATGCATGACGAATTATTGCATAGAGAGACTAAGTTAGGACCATGGGTAGTTGTGCCATCACTATTGAAGGAGGATGTACAACTTGTAATGCACAATCATGTCTTGTTGGGCAGGGTGATGCATTGTGGAGTGGTGGAAAAATACTGGTGGAAAGGAAGGATGGATGAAGCTGATCAATACGTTAGTAATAGTATAGCGTGTGTAGTGTGCAGATTTCAGTCAAAAGCAGGTACTGTTGGAGAGGCTGCCAAAGACGACAGACCCATTTACTTTCTTTGGGATGGACATTTTGGGGCCATTCAATTGAACACCAGTATTAACCATTTTATGCTGAGCATAACAGACCATTTTTCTCGTTATATAGAGATGATGCGAATACCAGACCAAGAGGCAGTCACAGTTACACAACCATTGGTGAATAGGTGGATACTGAAGTTTGGGGTGCGGTGGATGATATATACAGATCTGGGGACAAACTTCATCTCAAACCAGATAAAAGAATTGTGTCCATTATCAAGACTAAAAAAATTAAGAACGAGTCTACTTCATCCTCAGGCTATTGGATGGACACAAAAGGTTCATTGGCCAATTGGAAGGATGCTTGGTTATTACATAAACACCCACCATTCAGATTGGATCGCTTATTTATCCCCTGTAGTAAGTGCATGTAACTCCAAAGTACACACTAGTACAGGGGTGTCACCATTCGAGGTGGTGTATGAGGAAAATATGCCACCACCATTCGTCATGACTGGACAGAAAGGAAGAAGGAATAGTGGATTGGTCTGAGAACTTTCAAGAAAAGTCAAGGAAGTATAGAGAAGGGTCCACACAGCGAATACTGAGGTGTTGAAGCAACAATATACAGCGAAGCGAGTGGAAACGTCACTGCAGTACAAAGTAGAACAATGAGTGATGCTATCAAGTCCCTATGCTCTAAAATGTATGTTGAGCATCTGTGGTGTTTCAGTGATGTTCCAGAAACGATTCCACAGAAGATGGGAATGAAAGTAAGGAAAGAGTCAGACAACAATAAACAATGTGATGAGCAGCAGGAGAAAGAGGTCCTGATACCTCATGCTCGATATGCACTGAGGCCAACGAAATAGTCGATATGTATTGTGTTTTGTAATTTAGGTGTTTTTCTCTTGTGTGTAGCATGGGTTGTTTACGATGTTCCAAATATGGTTGTGTGTTTTTGTCAGAGTGGCATATATCTACAGTGTACTGAGACATGCTGTCGGAGACAGCCGTTCCCTAGGGGGGAGGGGAGGTGATAATGATTTCTTTCCACAGGTTGCTGTACAGAGAAAGACCCAGAGGATAAAACTGCTAGCTTTGGCAATGTCGTACCTCTTCACCAGAAGTGGAGTGGGTGCACTGCATGAAAGGAGATGTATTTTCCAAGAAACAAGATGTATTGTTAGCCAGTCATGCCTGGTAACTGAGTTTAATTATTGGGGATTAAGGAACAAGGTAAGCAAGCTTTAAGAGGTGTTTTCATGGTACAGCAGTTAGGAGATAGTTATGAGACACTTAGAAATATCGCCAAGGAACACAGGGAATTACTCAAGGAATATGCACAATTCCAAGAGCAGATGCAAGAGGTAATCAAACTAGTGTCAGCAGACAGCGCACTGCAAGAATCCAGCAGAATAAAAAGGGAATGGATTGATGTGGGCAGTAGAATTCTGAAGAAAATATTCAGTACAGAACATGGAAACGACATGAGAAAATTAAATAAAACAGCGGAGGGGTTAGCGGAGACAAGGACTGGATATGAGGATAGCGCTGACAAGACGACTTTAGTGTCTAGGGGATAGCATTCAGGATTCCTTCACACCAGGGTAAGTGTCTTGTTAGGGCCCAGGTTTTGAGCAAAATAAATGCACCTCAAAGCAATATAAATATGTCTCGATTTTGAGACAGAAGGCACTCTCTCATTGCCAGAGTCCAGCAGGACTACCATAGGGGCAACCTGGCAGTGAATCAGCTGGACATCGCCAGCAGCAGCCATGAGTTCAAGATCGCATTTCACTGCCAACACTAAGTTCGTCTCGGGACATGGTGACACAGTCATACCAACCTGCAGTCTGTGGCTGCTTCCACCAGCATTGAGTTCCTAGAGGGGATCTGAATGTCTGTGCACCAGCCACCATCCAATTCCGGCCACAGAGTAGCAAGCTGAAGCCCACACACAGTCACCTCTTTACGCTGCCACGGTAAACAAGTGCTGAGCCGATTGGCCGCCATGGCTCCACGTTGCGAAGGGAAATTGGACAATGTTGACATCATGACCATGGCCTCCAGAGGCCACCAGCTGCCATGGGCCTTCCATTAGCATTGTTATCATTTCAGGGCGGCTACATAGCATCTAAGGCAGTAGCTGACGTCCATATGTCATCGCCAGCCAGAGATAACAAGTGAGGCCTGTTTATCTCACTGAGCTGCAACACGTCATTTATTGGGATTAAGTAAAGGCATTCGTTACAGTCAATAGTATTTCCACTGAGCCCACCAGTCTGTCTAAACCACTCACTCACCCCCTGAGTGTAACTGAATTCTTCGATATTTTCATTTTTAAGCGTGATGTAATGGATCATACTGGAGTGCTGTATATATCTAACAAGCTTTAAAAAGGTAAAGCTTTGCTATACAAGTATTTGATTGAGAAAACAGCTGACTCGTTAAATACTGAACACCAAACAGAAATACATGACACAAAGAGTAACACCATTTTGTGGAAACAAGTTTAACGCATGAATCCGTCTGATATAATTCGAAAACAAAAGGAGCTTTATGAACACATGGAAGCTCAGCTTAGAGCTTATGTAAGGCTTCTAGCTAATGCAGTTGGATAACGCTGTCTTTCCTTCTAAATATCCAGAGCATGTTATAAGTGCATCCAAACAATTTTCATATTTTATTTTTCATTATTTATATAGAGTCGAAATTGTCACTTAGTATCCTAAACTGTGCATCATATATAAGATATTTCTTTCCACACGCAGTTACATAGGAAAGTGCATCAGTTGGTATGTTAGCACTGAAAGTAGCACATAGCTTCATTGTTGTTTCACATAGCTACTACATTTTAGGCACATGTCATTTTAATCACATAGATAGGATAGTCTGCTATGAAGTTATATGAACTTATATCAACATCAACTTTCAGTTGCGTAATTTGTATAAAATCATGAAATGCATCACAGGCTTTGAGACAATTATCTGGTGGCCCTAAGTTCCACAGGTCTCATGAAAATAATTCATTTAATCCATTCTTCAAATATAGTGTACATAGCTTAAAATAATGAGTCAATCAGCTGGTTATTCTTACAATTAGTCCGAAATACAAGAAACATAAAACTCCATTTAGTCATAGTAATTCGTCATATCTAGCTAATAACTTAATCCACCTAACTCTGTAGTCTGCAATTCATAGAAAGATATCGCTACTTCAGGATTCTGCAATATTTTTTCTCATTGTTCAACCTCAAAACTGGACCGATATTTTACAACTTGCAATGGGATTTCCTTATTTTCTACTACAAGTTTACCTTTCTTTTGTCTCAATTCCTGCATTACTATAATAATTTTATCAGAAAGAGAACTGTAATCAAACTGATGATGAAATAAATGGATGTTCCATTCTAGATAAAACGTTATTTCCTTTATTTATCTTTACAAAGTCAAATACCTTTGCTACTCAGTTATTAATTACCTTTTTATTGGTATGTGCATCATACAGTGGGTAATCTTTTCCATTAGCTAGTGTTCCTAAAGCTAATGTACAACTAACTGTGATAAGGATGAAAACATTCATCACCAGTATAAATATTCATCTTTGTCTCTTTGTCAGGAATATTCAGGATATTTTTACTCTTCTCACTCATAGGAAAACAATAAAATTCATCACATTCAATCTTGTTTATTTAATAAGAATAAAATCTTGATTTCAGTTCTAATATGTCTAACCATACAATGTAGGCTTTCATGGCTGGTGTTGTCTTCAGTTGAAACTTCTGGGCTGAGAGGCTGTGTTTGATGTATAAAATTTCCACCTAACGTTTTGTCTCCATCTGTGAGAGACATCTTCTGAGGTCATCCAGCTACTGCCACTGAGGCTCCAGGTACTCTAGCATTTGTAGAGCGCATAGAGGGCACCACCATTCGTCATGTGATGCCGACGGTATGCCTATCTTTGGAAGGCATCATCATTCTCGATTAAGAGTAATCGATTGTCATTCTGCTGGCGCAACGTCGACATCCATATTTTGTCTGCACCAAATTCAGCATTAGGCTTAAGTAAAGCAATATTATTAAGTTCATTCTGTCATTTCTCAGTATGCTTTATATAAATCCCATTAGCTAAATTAAAATTATGTGATTTAATTCAAATGGTATAAATTTAGAAATATTATGAGCATTAGCCTTTTCATTAGCTGCAGTAGTGTGAATACTAAATGCCAGCATACTTCCAATACTATCTTTTATATCTATATACAATTTAATATTACTTGCAATAGTAACTATACTTAAACATTCATCTGCTTTAATGTATATATTAGGCTTCTTTGTATGAATAAACTTTTCTAAGGTTTTCAGAACTATAGGAATTACTATTGTATCTTCACCAAAAACCATCTTATTATTTTTTTATGTAACATTTGTAGTTGAAAAGTGTTGTGCAAATTCCAACCAATGCTGCAATGTTATCTTTCCTTGACTACTGATGAAATAGCAGTCAGTTGGATTAATGTATATATTTATTAGTAATTAAATGATGATAGATTGGAATCCCAAAATGGGAATTCCAGAGAAGAAGACTAAAAATAAGAATATTCAGAAATCATGGTAAGCCTCTATCTAACTCAATTCGATTTGTAATAATAGGATGAGGCCGATGTAGAAAAACAACATTAATGATTGATGACTATCTTTCAGCTCCTGGTTTATTGAACTGGAGTAAAATAAACCATGTACCTATTTACTCCAAAAGCTTAAAGCAATCAAAGTGCCAAGAGCTTATACATGAATGTAAGGACATTGAAGAATGGAAAAGTGACTCAGTAGATTCATCTTTCAAATACAACGATGACATTATATTATTCAATGAATGTCAGGATAATTCGCTTGTAGTATCTAATGTCTTTATACTTGAAGAGCATGATATTGTAATAGAATATTTCGCTGGAGGCAGGTGTAAACGAATAGATCGCTTTCATTTCAGTCAAACATTTTCAAAGGTATGAAAGGTATTAATCAGAGATCATCTGAATTTTTTAAATATATATAGACAATATGACACAAATGTACATCACATTTATTATGAATTTGTTGGTGGTGATTTGAATTTAAATAATGCTAAGAATTATGTATAAGATTTTGGAATGACAGGTTTGATTTCATTACTGTTGATTTAACACATCAGAGACATGATGGCAATAATCTAAAGATAATCCAAGTAATTTATAGCGATGGAACACACAAACACAGATTTTGTGTTGTATAAATGCTTGTAATAAATGATCAAAAAGGCTTTAAAAGGGATAAACGAAACAGAAGAAAAGTTGAAGCATTACAACAAGGATTTAAGTTTTGGAAATGTAACAAAGTACAGAGTATGAGAAATATATAAAAGAGTATTAAATATGAATTACTTGGTATGTATACTGAACATTATTTTGAAACTTATAAAGAAATAGTTAAGAATAAAAATGTGGTTTATGAATATTATGATTCAGCCCTAATAGTGTCTGATCTAGTTCAGGTACAAAATGGATTCACATTATGAAACCAGTTTGGGAATAAATAATAGAACGTAAAACATAGGAAAAGAATTTATCAAAAAATACGGTAATAAACCTCTTAAATATAGTAGATTGAACTATGTACATTAAATAATTGATAGGTTAATAGTAACTCATGCTGAGGAGATGACACATAACAAAAATTATCACAATGAGAAGACTGGTATAGCACAAATGCTAATAAGTAAATTTAATGACTTAATTTTAAACACTCCTAAAGATATACCATTTCTGAATAATTTAACACATACATATTAGAAGAGCAAAAGTCTGTGCATAAGGATTAGCCAGTTGGCCTCCAAATAATTTACCAATGCCAGAACTGCATGTACCTGGATATAATTATTTTGGACCATTTACCAAGTTAGATGAAAGACTACCACAAGGGGATAAAGTTAGAAATCCATTACATGAAACATGTAGTGTGTGTTTGGAGCTTATGGCTATCAACGACGAGGTTATCAGCGCCCTTACACCCACTAAACAAAAACTAATGTAAGTGAAATCTCTAAAACTGCTGCACACAGTGAGGAGAAAATCTATAAAATTACCCTCATGCGCTCACTCTCGTCTCACTCAAATTCCCCACACATTCACTCTGTCTCCCATATGCTAAGGCAACCGAGTAAGAATAAAAGTTACTATAAATGAGATTAAAAGATACACAAAAGACAAAAGAGCTAAACGAAAAGCACAGGCATTTGCCTGTCATGACTGACCAAACGTGGGTGAGCCAGTCAACCTGTTAACACAGTAAAATCATCTCTCTAAAATTTCAGAAAAAATGTTGAACTATTCACAGAATTAAAACCCTAACCACATTCGTTTGAACGTTACCTAGAATAGAGAGCAAATCCGTTGGCAAATCCACCGTGGCCTGCTATTCGGAAAATAAAACACAGTCCAGTAAAATTTGACGCACGGTGTTCTGTACGCCACAAGCACCACAAACGGGAGGGTCGTGTGTCAGAGGGCTGTCGCCTATGTGAAGATGAGTAAGGAGAAACTTGTCCCGTTGATGTGGCTGGAAGGAGGTACGCCATGACCGCGTTGTGGGCTTTACTGGGTAGACTTCCAGGCAGGCTCTCATCCACTCTCCGACCCAAGACTCTCGATCTTAACAGTGCTATTGCATGCAGTGGTATGGCACATTGAAATAACTGAAGATCATGATATGCCTTCTTGGCTGCTAGATCCTTCCTTTCATTCCCCGCAATGCCCATGTGCCCTGGTACTTTGTAGTTGGAGAAGGGCATCATGGATGTTCTGGACTACTTTATCTGTTGGGTACAAACGTTTTAGAGAGCGAAGAACACACAGAGAATCGGAACATACAAGAAATTTAGCACTGGCAGAACTTCTCATCTCCTCTAGTGGCTGCAAGATCACATATAAATATGAAACATTGAATATGTAAAAGGCATGATACTGCTCACAGAGATCATAGACATTTATAACATAGACATAAAGAAGATAGAGTGCTTCAGAAAAGTGCAAAAGAGAGAATGTATAATAATGATGCCACAAGAGGTACAATGTACTCATATGAAAAAGAAAATTAGGTATTGGAATTGATTTTGATGACCATGAAGGGGTAGTATAGTATTTTTACTGTATATAAATGAATAACTACAGCAGTGATCACAGTGTGCTACCAAGTGGCAAACCTGAAGCTGGAAATGGAAATGAAGTCCCATGCTGCTTGACAGAAAATGAATGTCGAAATGTTAGAAAGATCAAACATAATGCTACTATTAAACAGAGAGTACAAAAATGGTATTTGACTCATTTGGTGGCTCCGGCCGCGGTGGCCGAGCGGTTCTAGGCGCTTCAGTCCTGAACCGCGCGACTGCTATGGTCGCAGGTTCGAATCCTGCCTCGGGCATGGATGTGTGTGATGTCCTTAGGTTAGTTAGGTTTACGTAGTTCTAATTTCTAGGGGACTGCTGACCTCAGATGTTAAGTCCCATAGTGCCCAGAGCCATTTGAACCATTTTTTTCATTTGGTGCCACTGTACCACAACAACTAGTGAACTACTTAGGCCAAAGTGAACTGTAATGTGGAGTCAATATAAGACCACAGTGAAGTCATAGATGGTCATTTGCGTGTGTTTGTGCTAAATCTTTTGTCACATGGTTATAAATTAAATGATATTTTGAGTATAATAAATGGACATTACTGAAAATAAAATCCTAGAAAAATAAAATCTAAAGAATTAGAATCTTCGGAACCAAAGCTCAAAAACTGGTGTTACCACATTTAAATTCGTCTTATTAAGGAGCACCCCATTTTCGGTGTAATTTACGTTGTCAGTGTCAGTAACAAGATTGTCCAGGTTCTCCAGTAATAGCCACAACCCAGATTGTTCATCGATTGGTCTCGTTTTCCTCCCTAATAGCTGAGGGATGTTTAGCACTTTGGCAGAAGCCGTTCTGGCACTTTCCGCTACCACAGAAGTATATCAGTTGTGACTGTCAAGCCTCCTTTTATACTCTAAAGATCTATGATAGCAGCACTTCTGGTCACATGATATTCTGCTCATCCCTTCTAAACATGGTCGTACTTGCAATCTATGGACTACAACTACGTTATTTTGTATGCCAATTTCTTGGAGGGGCTTCCACTGTCCAGAGCAGAATCAGGATAGGGATAAGGTTCAGAAATGGATCCACCTCTGTTAAGTCTGGGGTAGTGCCCAAAGGTGGATCCACCTGCATCAAGTCCAGTGAAGTATCCAAAGGTGGATCCACCGGTATTATGCTCGAGATACTGTTTGAGGTGGGCCGGCCAGAGTGGCAGAGGTTCTAGGCACTACAATCTGGAACTGCACGACCGCTACAGTCGCAGGTTCGAATCCTGCCACGGGCATGGATGTGTATGATGTCCTTAGGTTAGTTAGGTTTAAGTAGTTCTAAGTTCCAGTGGACTGATGACCACAGCAGTTAAAATCCATAGCGTCAGAGCCATTTGAACCATTTGAACTCTTTGGGGTGGATCCACTTGTGGCACGTCCAGGATAGCATCTGAAGGTGGAGTCACTCACCTTAAGTTGGGATAGCGTCCAAAGGTGGATCCAACTGTGGAAGGTCCAGTGTGGGAAGAGGTGGTGAAGGGTCTGTGTGCCCTCAGGAGAAACTGGCACAAAATAGCATAACTGCTTTCCATGGATTTCAAATACAACCATATTTAGAAAACGTCACCAGAAAATCACATGACCAGGAGCATCATCAGTTTGTATTTTTACAGTGTAAGCAAAGATTGACATCCATAACTGATTCTTCTTTGTTAGTAGAAAGTGTCAACATGGACTCCACTAAAGTGCTAAATATCTCTCACCTATTAAGGAGGAAGGTGAGACCACATCTGACAAGTGGTTTCGTTTGTGATTATTACTAGAGAAATTGGACAATCTTGTAACTGTCATTAACAACGTAAATTATACTGAAGATGGAGTGCTTCTTAGCAAGAAGAATGTATATGTGCTTACACCCATTATAGATCAATTGTGCAATAACATTATAGGGTTAAAATCTGTGATCAAGTGGACTGCTAGAGCTGTTAAAAAGGGGACGATCTGTAAAGTAAAGGAGGAGATGTGTGGGTTATTTAGTTGTCATCTACAATGTAAATTCTCCATGTTTGGCGCTCTGAGACACAGTGTTGATGTTGTGCTCATAGCAACGGAACAAACGTTTTCAGAGCTTAAAACCGACGGATTAACAACATATAATGACCACTTCCTCGTAAAAGCTGTAAACATAAGGTTCTATATGGAAATTCCACAAAAATGTGCAACAGAACAACTGGTACGGTATACCTGGCAAGAGGTGGAGTGTTATAACTACAATGTTATGCAGGAAATAAAAGATAAAATTAAACTGCCTGACTGCTCTGAAGTAGGAGATTTGCAGGAATGAATTCAGCTAATTGCTAAAGCCATAAAAGAGATAATTTACAGGAAAAATGTTAGATAGGTATTCAATTCAAGAACGAACCTGCTTAATACATGTCTAATTGCTAGTTGGAAAATTAATTAGGAAATTTAAATGTAGATTTAAATTATAAGTTAAAAATTAAGCTAGCTGTAATTCAAACTATACTGTACAAACAAAAGTAAAACTGTTTTTGTATAAGAATATTTACTTGTCTTATTCACTAACCCACCAAAAATCCTAAGAAATTTCCTATTTACAATTATCTTTGTACAATTATTTTCGATGGGAGAAGTGGGGGAAGTTCGGTGACCTTGAAAAGTAGCTGAATCTAGGTAGGTGAAAGCAAGACAGTCTTCATTTCTTACATACATGATGATCCTTCCACTACCACATACAGGCATCAAATAATCTGTGTTGGGCACGATAAAAGTGGAAGAGAGGAGGGGAGGATGGTGAGGGCAGTAGCGGAATAGGATTGGGGATGGGGGGATATCTTTACAAGTGTCACAAATGAATGACTTCCACAATTGCATCAATTGTAATATGACGCCAAAGGCCATCTGAAGGTTGTCTGAACCCACATTAACCCCATACTGGAAATGTGCATTATATTTCACTCACTGTCATCAGTAGATGTGTATTATATTTCATAATACACCTCCAAGTATCGTAGGTAACATAGTATACTAGACTGGGGTAGAACATACTAGTGCTTTTTCTTGGGGTAAAATATATATGCTTCATCAGCATCAGTGTATCATATGTATTGTATTTCATCAATGTGTCATATAATATTCCATTCATGCTCATCAGTAAATGTGTTTTATATTTCATTCATCGTCACTGGGGTGGAATACCAGGTGTCAGTTTCATAATGAACATATTAAGTGTAATGGAGTAGAATATATTTTCATCCTCTAAAAATCATGGATTCGTAGTCATTGTTGTCAGTATGATGATCATAATGCATCACTTAGGATAAAATATATTGATTTAGGTGTACTGGGGTAGAATATATTGTGACATCATTCTCTGAATATATTGTATTCATCATGAATGTAAATAGAGTTTATGTATCATAATGGGGTTACTCCCAAAAGTGATGGTTGATATCAAGAGCATTTATATTGAAAATCATAGTCTTCAGTATACATAGCGAAAAATATAATTTATGTAGAGCAATGAAATTTTGGGAATCCAGTTGCCTAGGTAACTTATTTAAGTGATGAACATTGCAAAATCACAGGTTAACGTAAGTGCGAGATAAGCCACTGCAGATGTGAAATGCTGGTACATTAATTGCAGGTGTAATCGTCAGAATGTTAAATGCAAGCATGCAAATGTTTATGCATTATGCTGTACAAGTTCCTGGTGTCAGTTTGAGAGATGTAGTTCCATGCTTGTTGCAGTTGATTGGTCAGTACAGGGAAGCCTAATGCTGTTTGTGGTCTCGTTATCGAGCAGGCCAAGGCAACATGTATACACACTGTAGAGCATATTGGGCTACAACAGTGGTATATGGGTGAGCGTTATCCTGTTGGAAAGTACCCCCAGTATTCTGTTCACGAATGGCAGCCCAAGTCCAGTCACCACACTGACATACAAATTTGCAGTCAGGATGCATGGGATAACCACGCGAGTGTTCGTGCTATCATATGAAATGGCACTCCAGACCATAGCTCCAGGTGTAGGTCCTGCATGTTTAGGACGCAGACAGGTTGGCTGCAGGCCCTCAACTGAGCTACTTCTAACCAACACACAGCCATCACTGGCAGCAAGGCAGAACCACCTTTCATTGGAAAATACAACGATCCTCCACTCTGCCCTCCGATGAGCTCTCGCTTCACATCACTGAGGTCGAGAAAGGCGGTAATCTGTGGTCAGTGTAATCAGAGGATCTGTGTCGGGGCTGTCCCCGAAGTAATCGATTTGTATCATATGTTGTGTCACTGTGAAACCAAATGCTGCTCAAATTGCTGCTGCAGATGCAGTACGGTGCACCAGAGCCATTCGCTAAACACAATGGTCTTCCTTCTCGGTAATAACATGTGGTCGTGTAGACGGGTCCCATTCCTGCCACGTCCTTCTGTATAATCGTGGAAGGGACATCCCCCTTCACATAGCGCTATTACACGACCTCGTTCAAACTGAGTAAGGTGTTGATAATGACATCTATGTCGTCTTACAGGCATTCTTGACTAACTTCAATACACCACGTCCAGTCTCAAAGCTAACTATTGCTCCCGGCAGGTACAGCATGTATTTAAAACAAACCTGATTTGCAACCTCTTAGGCAACTGGCGCAATATTTGAATAGACATCATGATGTGGAAACACGCCTACCAACTTTCACGTATGTCGCAGAACTTCTTCTTGGTGTTGCGATCTTTTTTTTTCATCGATGTATTTCAATCATAAATCCCTAAAAAGGCCTTAAAATCGTAGGAAAATACTCATTTGGAGTGTTGTGGCAGAAAATACAGTATAAATCTTGAATTCATCATCATCACCATCAATATGCTACATTTGTTTATCAACATGTTAATGAGTTACGTACATTATGCACCACATTGGGGTTACTCCCAAAGTTATTATTGTTTTAAGTGTATTGTTTATCTAATATTAGAAAATTTGATGATAAATTCGTAAAAATCGTTTACAATCGTATTGAAAATTGCTCATCTAAAATTCTAGTTAGGTGTACACCCAAAGGTGATTGTTATTTTCAAGTGACTCTGCACTGAAAAGCATAAAAACTGGGATAGTAAATGCCAAAAAATTGTCTAAAATCTGATTAAAAAAGGCTCACTTCGAAAAGTGGTGTAGAACGTAATATACATCTACTATCACTCCACGAGACTGCAATACAAAATCCTCTGCTAGGAATTCAAAGATGCCTCTTCAAACCTACGACTCAGAATACCGAGCGAAGCGATCTGTGACCTAATTGGTTAGCTCAGTCGGAACTCAAGGAATTCTTCCTGAACGTTTCACAGACTGTCCCAGAGATAAACCATGCATTATACAATTAATAACTGGGTACATAATTGCAGGTTTGCAGCAAAACCTGTTGGAACTAAAATACGAAATAATGAAACAGTGGAAGATGTAAATTAAATGGTGAAAGTTGCTAATGTAAGAGTCAAGTTCCAAGGTGAACACTGATGTAGTTTCTACTGGAAAACTCATTCAAACAAGCCCATAAAAAATAATCACATTTAAGTCTTTTACGAGTACGAAGGGACCCATGCCACAAAACTAAATTACAAACATTTTTTATTTTAAATTTTTGTAGTGTAGCACCCCAGATTGCGACCCTGCTCAGCTTACCGATTCCTTGTTTACAGTATTTTATGTTATGAACAAATAGTTCTTAGTCAAGTCGCTGTCTTGAAGAGGGTCAGAGCCAATAAGTATAGCGGACTGTGAACGACATAAGACTGAATCACAGTTCCTGAAGGCACAGTTAGCGTCTGACTCAGTGCAGTAACTGCCTCTTATTGCACGAAGACTACAACACATCATAATATCAAAGTCCTGGAGGCCAAGCTGTCATAAATACGTTCACGGCATACAGAAGTGGTGTGATCTGTTTTCGGCTATGTGAGATGCTGAGATGAACTGTAGTGCCTTCTATAGCAGTGCTGCTGCAGCACTGCCGTTGCCATGCCTGGTCCTTTTATGGCAGCTTCCAAAGATTCTGTGGACAACAAACCAGGCAGTTTTGTCGCTGTTCAGACATTTACTAACACACAAGACAATTGTTGGTTCGTGACGTGGTTGCCGGCATGTAAGATGGCCACAGGAGATGACGCCTGATGCCTACTCACCAGTGGGATGCGGGTGTGTGACAGGTTGCTGTCTGATAGGCGCGTAGATGCAGATACAACATGATTGAGATGAATATGATGGCGAAGTTGAATTTTCCAGTCGGAAAAACCAATGTTGGATTTCATTCTTTCAGTCTTTGAGTATGACTA
The DNA here is from genome assembly GCF_023864345.2 of Schistocerca serialis cubense. Classification (NCBI taxonomy): domain Eukaryota; kingdom Metazoa; phylum Arthropoda; class Insecta; order Orthoptera; family Acrididae; genus Schistocerca; species Schistocerca serialis. The sequence goes on from NC_064645.1 coordinate 401,885,469, forward strand.
ACACAGCTTTTTTTGGTGTGTGTGTGTGTCGTCTGGAACGCAATATACAGAGGATCTGTACCGATACTTCCGAGATATCTAAGTAAAAGTGAGGTACTGTCGACATGTGAGCTTCCAGAATAGTATTAAAGAGAAGAGTAATAAGCCGTAATATAACATTTTATAACTCAGAATTTCAGATTTCAAGCATCACTGCAGGATTCATTTCCTACGTTTCCTCGAAACTGCATCGCTAATAGCAAGTAAAGGAATGGCAGGCAAAGGGCTTCGCGCCAGATGAGGTTTCATCCCAGCTACACAGAAATTTCTTTTATATTCTGCAGAATCTGTACCGTTCCAACAGTCTGACTGGTTTCTTTCTTTATCCCTTCGCGAAATCTCCATAATAATATTGGAAGACTTCATCAGCTCCGCACGCGATAGAGAGAGAGAGAGAGAGAGAGAGAGAGAGAGAGAGAGGGGGGGGGGGGCGTTCTCCAGCCGCCCGCTCTGGACTGCGGGCGAAATGTAATTGCTGCCTTATAACTGCAACCGATTCGTTCCGACTGCCGCTGACAGGTTATTAGGCTAATAATGTATATAAAAGACATGGCTTCAGAAGATTTCTGACGTAGAATGAAGTGAGTGCCATTTAAATCAATAAAACATCAAAGAGAGGTTTCTAAAAGGCTTCAGCGCAAGCGGCAAGAGGAACTCGCGGGACGAAAATAAATTCTCTCTCTCTTTTCCTCTCTTCGTATTGGAGTTTCAAGAAGTACGAACCTAACTCATTCGTTTAACAGGCTGAAGCTCTATAGGCCACACATACTCAATAGAGCATGTAGGCAGGAAGACAGAAAGGAATAAGTTTAGTCTCCAAGCTGCAGTGCGGTAGGGAGCAATCTGCGAGAATTACTTCGTATTCTTCCTGTCTCCTGTTGCAATTGTGAATTATATCCTCAACGGCGGTGTTGTAAACAGATTTTTTTTTTCTAGCAACCATTTCTGAATAAGAATTTTAGCTAACTTCAGTCGTTCAGAAGCAGTCGTGTTTTTTATCTATTTCCACAAATTCCAAGTTTCACTTCCGGTTTCACGACAGAAAATGAATTAAGAAAAGTACTCTATGAGCTACTTATCTTTATATGCAAGCTAACGTTTTCCCAGCCTGATTCTTACTTGCAGTATTCTCTGGCGTCCTCCCGGGTCGCTTCGTAAGTTCTCCACGACATTTCGGCAAGCAGACTCGTTGCCGTCTTCAAGTTTTCCTAATGACATCTTTTCTGAGTTGTCGCCCACACCATTATCACTTTCATTTGAACGACTTGTCTCTATGTTCGCCCGTGTCTCGTGGTCGTGCGGTAGCGTCCTCGCTTCCCACACCCGGGTTCCCGGGTTCGATTCCTGGCGGGGTCAGGGATTTTCTCTGCCTCGTGATGGCTGGGTGTTGTGTGCTGTCCTTAGGTTAGTTAGGTTTAAGTAGTTCTAAGTTCTAGGGGACTTATGACCACAGCAGTTGAGTCCCATAGTGCTCAGAGCCATTTGAACCATTTTTTTCTCTATGTTCGTACAGTGATGTGAAAAATCTTAACAATAAAATTAACTTTCGCGTCATGTGTCCCTGTCAATTAATATGACTGGAACTTTGACCATACGTAGTAAGAAGTCCTACAGTATGGTACAGAAGGTAACTCAAAGAAATACGTAATGAGACGAACAGAAATGATGCACTTTATTGCAAGATAGTAATAACACTGAAGTCACAGGGACTCATGATGGCACGTGGATGTGACACGTGGTTCTTCACAGGGTGCGTGATTACAACTGAATGCTCTGGAATGTGTTCCTATGCTGGCCACAAGGTAGGTAAGGGTGTTCCAGCCTTCGATCAGCACGGTTGACAGCAGCTGCGTGGTCATTGGTGCGCGTGGACATGTTGCAATACGCTCCCCAACGCATTCTACACGTGTTCGATGGAATTTAAATCGGGGTAACGGGCATACCAGCCCATTTGCCGAGTATCCTCTCGTTCCAAAAGCACCTCCACCTGCGCAGGCCGAGGCGGTAACATGTTGTTATCCATAAAAATGACGTCTGGTCGAATCCACCCGTGAGAAGACGCACAAGAGAGCAAGTACAGCGTCATAAAAGGTTGACCAGAAACTGCATCGTGTTCAAAGACTGGGAGCTCAGTACGCCTATGCAAATGTATGCCACCACACACCACCGAAACGATCATGTTCGAAAAAGTACGAGTATTATGTACCATCACTCGGCGAGAGGCAGGAACACACACATACACACACACACACACACACACACACACACACACACACACACACACACACTCACACTCACACACACACAAAAATGGTTCAAATGGCTCTGAGCACTATGGGACTTAACTTCTGAGGTCATCAGTCCCCTAGGACTTAGAACTACTTAAACCTAACTAACCTAGGGTCAGCACACACATCCATGCCCGAGGCAGGATTCGAACCTGCGACCATCGCGATCGTGTGGTTCCAGACTGAAGCGCCTAGAACCGCTCGGCCACAGCGGCCGGCACACACACACACACACACACACACACACACACACACACACACACATACATACACACAGGGTGATTTTTTTCCCACCGCGTAAAAACTCAAGGGATTAATCGATGAGAGGACTCGGAACAAAAAAGGGCTAATGAACTTATGTCCGGAAATGCATGGTTTCCATGCTAGAGACCATTTATTAAGTCATACATTGTTACACAGACTGCAGCCTAATACGCGCTGTACCATGCAGTCACAGTTAAAACATGTGTTGAAAATGATTTCCATGTGCCACAACATATGTGTGTGCGCGCTGTAGCATGTTCTGTCTCATACGTTCACCTCGGTCAGGCTGCATCCGAACAAAGGCAGCATGAATACGCTGCTCCACTGTCTCCACATCTGGTATGAGCTCTGCATGCACGATATTTTTGAGTTGCCCAATAACCAGAAACCGCACGCCTTAAGATCCGGTGAACGAGGCGAGCACGCCAAGCAACTGGACCCCCTCCCCACCCCCCCACCCCCCACCACCCCCCATCGTACGATCCATCGACCAGTGGAGACACGATTGAGACGAGTCTGGATGTTAACGGCGAAGTGGGCTGGAGCACCATCACGTAGCAGCCACATAAGCCTTCGAATCATCAATGCCACTTCCTCCAGAAGGGGAGGAAAAGTCACCTGCAAGAAACGCCTAAAGTCCCGAACCTGTTATGCGACGTGGAAGAAAGACTGGCTCCAAAATACGGTTACCAATGAAACCTTCCCGTCTCCTCTATATCTCTTTTGTTACGCAGTAACCGTCTCCTCTATATCTCATTTGTTACTCAACCTTCCTTTCTACAATAACCTATGAAACCTTCCGTTAGGATTTCTATCTCTTGCTTAATAATAACAAAAGAAACTTCCCTTTGAAATTTATTGTCTTCCTGGATCTTCGCATACAAATTTAATTGTTGCTTATTAAAAGTGATTTTCTGATTATTTCGACGAAACATAGAACGTGTCGTCGTCGTGGCCCTCAGTCGTTACCTGCAATAATCCAAAACTGTTCCCTACCTTTTTTACTGTTACTGGATTGCCATCTGACTGCTACATCGAACTGCGACATGAATATACTTCCTCTGTTTTACTGTACTCTATTAGCTGCTGGTGGGCTGTCATAATAAGTGGCTGTATTTATTCCCAAAGCTGACGTTATTCTTTAATAGCAAATCTGACGTTATTCTTTAATTAATTTGACTGAAGTTCTGTAATTCATAGTTAAACTTTTTCTTGACAACAATAAAATTTTGCGAAGTTTTACGTTGATGGTTTTTGAGATGGATTATAATCAGTAATGCAATATTGCTGGCAAAAATTAATTATATTCTGAATGAAATGATTTTTCAAACGTTCAAATGGGACTTACATTTTAAAATAATCTTACAACTAGCAATGCGCTAACATACCTTCAGTAGTCTTGAGTTTCTCAAAAAATTAATTCAATAATATTAGTTCCTCTTATGATAATAGTTAGCTGATGTCTCTGTAAATCCGTTTATAATCTCTTGTAAATCATAGCTAGTGGCTGGCAGGCACACCACTCCTCTCAACCTCTCGCTTCAGACCTGCTACCAACTCGCTTCACATCTCGCTTACAACTGACTTCCTACGAACGCTAAAGTGCGCTCTCTCCCGCCAACAATGCTTTCTGGTGCAGACAATCCCTGCTACCATTACAAAATGTATCAATGGGCGTTCTTTCCCGCTCTTTTCTTAAAATGTATCCATACGCGGACTCTCCCACCCCTTTTAAAATTATATCAATGTGCGGTCTCTCCCGCCAACAATATTTTGGTGCAGACATTCCCTGCTATCACAGTTATTTCCAACGTGACAAATATTAATTATTCCTACTTAATCCTATTAATAAAATACAAACATCTTTCATAAATTGTGGTTTGACAATAGACAATGGAAATATACACGTCATTCACCAATTATCCCGGCCCACACATTCCGGCTGCACCAGTGCTGATGATTCGCTGTCACCATACCGTGGGGGTTCTGCATAATATCCCACAGACGACTGTTATTAAAGCTGAAGATACCACCCTGCATAAAGATGGCCTTATTTGTTAACTGGATGGATGACACAAATTCAGGTATCGTGGTTGTCTGGTGAAGAAACCACTGACAAAAGTGCTCACGTTTTGGAAATTTTGTAGTTAGTAAGTTCTACACACGCTGTAAATGATAAGGGCAGTAACAATTGTCATGGAGAATGTTCCACACGGTCATCTGGCTTACCCTGTACTGGCGGGCCAACTGCATGGTACTGACACGGCGGTAGCCTTCCGTAGTATTAATCACATTTTCCTCCAAGTCCGGTGACCGAACATTTCGGGTACCTCTTTCGCGATTTCCTGCTTCCTGAAACGACCCTGTCTCAGACAAATGGCGAAACGCTGTTGCAAATACTGGAAGCTGTGGTTGTTGCCGGCGGGGATAGGTCTCCTGATACAACCTCGCTGCCCGCCGCCCATTCTCATTTGTCTTTAAGTAAGTAAACACCATGTCGGCAATCTCTCGATACGAATACGGAAACAATGTGTACAACGCTGTATCACATCCACTGGAAGGTGAGTCAGCAAGAGAAGTGAATCGGACACATTACCGATTACTATGGCACGAGAGGGCGCTAGGGCATGACGTATGAAGAACAGTACCACCCTCTCAGAGGCAACTATGCATGCAGTAACTTGGGCTGTGTGGTACAGCGCGTATTAAACCGCAATCTCTGTAACAAAGTATGATTAATTAACTGGGCTCTAGCACGGAAAACATGTATTTCCGGACATACGTTCGTTAGACCTTTTTTGTTTCATATCTTCTCATCGATCAATCCCTAGAATTTGTATACTGTCGAAAAAGTCACCCTGTATATACAAGAAAACATATTTCTGTGCACATAATTATTTCATAAAAAATAACAACTGAATTGTTATGTACTGTAAACTAACAACCAAGCTCCAGCAATTGTATTCAAAGTTGTTGTTGTTGTGGTCTTCAGTCCTGAGACTGGTTTGATGCAGCTCTCCATGCCACTCTATCCTGTGCAAGCTTTTTCATCTCCCAGTACCTACTGCAACCTACATCCTTCTGAATCTGCTTAGTGTATTCATCTCTTGGTCTCCCTCTACGATTTTTACCCTCCACGCTGCCCTCCAATACAAAATAGGTGATCCCTTGATGCCTCAGAACATGTCCTACCAACCGATCCCTTCTTCTGGTCAAGTTGTGCCACAAACTTCTCTTCTCCCCAATCCTATTCAATACTTCCTCATTAGTTATGTGATCTACCCATCTAATCTTCAGCATTCTTCTGTAGCACCACATTTCGAAAGCTTCTATTCTCTTCTTGTCCAAACTATTTATCGTCCATGTTTCACTTCCATACATGGCTACACTCCATACGAATACTTTCAGAAATGATTTCCTGACACTTAAATCAATACTGGATGTTAACAGATTTCTCTTCTTCAGAAACGCTTTCCTTGCCATTGCCAGCCTACATTTTATATCCTCTCTACTTCGACCATCATCAGTTATTTTGCTCCCCAAATAGCAAAACTCCTTTACTACTTTAAGTGCCTCATTTCCTAATCTAATTCCCTCAGCATCACCCGACTTAATTAGACTACATTCCATTATCCTTGTTTTGCTTTTGTTGATGTTCATCTTATATCCTCCTTTCAAGACACTGTCCATTCCATTCAACTGCTCTTCCAAGTCCTTTGCTGTCTCTGACAGAATTACAATGTCATCGGCGAACCTCAAAGTTTTTATTTCTTCTCCATGAATTTTAATACCTACCCCGAATTTTTCTTTTGTTTCCTTTACTGCTTGCTCAATATACAGATTGAACAATATCGGGGAGAGGCTACAACCCTGTCTTACTCCCTTCCCAACCACTGTTTCCCTTTCACGTCCCTCGACTCTTATAACTGCCATCTGGTTTCTGTACAAATTGTAAATAGCCTTTCGCTCCCTGTATTTTACCCCTGCCACCTTCAGAATTTGAAAGAGAGTATTCCAGTCAACATTGTCAAAAGCTTTCTCTAAGTCTACAAATGCTAGAAACGTAGGTTTGCCTTTCCTTAATCTTTCATCTAAGATAAGTCGTAAGGTCAGTATTGCCTCACGTGTTCCAGTGTTTCTACGGAATCCAAACTGATCTTCCCCGAGGTTGGCTTCTACTAGTTTTTCCATTCAAAGTAAGCAAGCATATCTCTAACCGCGAAACGTGTTTGATGTGAGATTGTAAACAAATGTACAGTGGAGAGCACATGCAACAAATAGCAGTAGGCAGAATTTTTTCGATTTTACTTGCCTTAAAAATATACTTTAGTCTTACAAACGCAGTTTTTAACGTTAACAGTGTCCGCCCTGGTAGCTGAGCGATCAGCGCTATGGAATGTCAATCCTAAGGGCACGGGTTCGATTCCTAGCATGGTTGGAGATTTTTTTCACTCAGGGACTGGGTGTTGTGTTGTCCTCATCATAATCATTTCATCCCCATCGACACGCAAGTCGCCGAAGTGGCGTCAAATCGAAAGACTTGCACCTGGCCAACGGTCTACCCGACGGGAGGCCCTAGTCACACGACATTAATTGATTAACATTAACAGTGCCATTTCTGAAATACAATTTCGCACCAGCAAAAGATGCAACATAACCTGGCTTGTACTTTGCCTGCTGCTACGAAAATGCGTCTTTGCACAATTCTCCACCTGAACACGATGGTGTGAACCATTGAAACTCGTGGTGTAAATATAAATGACTGTCTCAGTAAACTGTATGACTTATAACGGCTCAAATGCCGAAACCGATCGGTAGTGCAGAATAAAGTAAAAATATTTAATCTGGCTGAGCAACCCTTGTGTCCTCCTTCTACTTAAATTATGCAGTAAATTACAAGTTAATTTCAAATTCTGTCAAAGGATACCCAGTGTGTTTCAAGGGCAAGCAGCCCAGGATTAAGCCGCGAGTTTTCATCTGAGTGAAAACTAATTAAATATGATACCTCAGAAGGAACCACGTTGAGACCAACAGTGTTTCTTCTGTATAAAAGGTATTCATTTTAATTGAATACACTGAAGTACCTCGAAAACAACACATCGGATCAAAAAAAGTTATAATTCCAATTTTGTTATCTCGGAGGGGACATCGAGTGATACGATACTCGACCCTCCATCCCACCCCATGCTTGGGTAGTGGGAGCAACTTTGAAATCTTCCATGGGAGCAGCGTTTTTTATTGCAGATAACTATTCTACGGTAAAATCTACATACTTTTGTCTAAAGCATTTTCTTCATTTCGCCACAGATGGTGCTGTAATCGGAGGAACAGAAATGGGTACACAATCCTAATTTACGACATGCTACTCAATGGTCCTTGAATATCTAATGACACGTGTGACACCACCTCCATGCTGCGAGGGTAGGTCAGGCCAGTATTTCATAACGTCTAATTGGAAACCCCATTGCAACGTTGTATTCCTCCAACTTATCGAACAGGGAACTACTCGACTTGCCACTGTGGCTGTGGCTCGAAACGAACGCTACTCTACTTTTCCAATTCAAGTAAGTGTCCAAATGTAGTAAGGCCAAATTCAAAAAACTTAATGATCCGCTTTTCAAATGACCCTACACAGGACAGAAGCATATTTGCCGGAATGTCAGCATAGGCGTTTCCGATGCGATCGGCTATGTCTTCATGACCTGTTGGTACTTGCTGGTAAACCCCATCTTTTAAATACCACCTTAGAAAGAAGTCCGGTGACGTCAAATACTGTGAGCTTTGCCACCTCTGTCGAGCCACCGACCTGTGTAAATACGGTCTAATACATCCCGTGCTTCAATTGCGTGATGCGCTGGGCAACCGTCAAGCTGAAATCATGTCCAGGGCAACATCCCGCAGTAGTACCGAAAGTTCCTGTTCCAAAAACGTTCGATATTTGTGTCCAATCAACCTGCCGCCGACAAAGTACGGACCAATGAGTTGGTTCCCCATAATCCCTCACCGTACGTTAACCGACCAAGGACGTTGATGGTCAACTTGCCGTAACCAGTGTGGATTGTCTACACTTCAGTAACACATGTTATGCCAGTTAACAATACCACCGTTTGTGAATGTAGACTCGTCTGAAAACAGTACCTCGGCGCAGAACGTGGCGGTGATTTTCATTTGTTGATATGGCAATTCACAATACACTGCACGGTTATGGGTACCAACCAGTGACATGAAGTTCTTGATGCAGTGACACGTCGTATGGGTGATACTTAAGACTATGAGCCGGCCCGTAGACCGAGCGGTTCTAGGCTCTTCAGTCTGGAACCGCGCGACCGCTACGGTCGCAGGTTCGAATCCTGCATCGGGCATGGATGTGTGTGATGTCCTTAGGTTAGTTAGGTGTAAGTAGTTCTAAGTTCTAGGGGACTGATGACCTCAGATGTCAAGTCCCATAGTGCTCATAGCCATCTGAACCATTTTTTAAGACTATGCAGAATTGTGACAATACTACCTATGGACATTCTTGAATCGCGGTGTAATTGCCAAGCGCTTATCCGTGGATTGTAGTGCACTTTTTTTTAAATCTTATGGGACTTAACTGCTAAGGTCATCAGATCCTAAGCTTACACACAACTTAACCTAAATCATCCGAAGGACAAACACACAAAACCATGCCCGAGGGAGGACTCGAACCTCCGCATGGATCAGCCGCACAGTCAATGACTGCAGTGCCTTTGACCGCTCGGCTAATCCCGCGCGGCTTGTAGTGCACTGCCGCTAGTACAGCTATTTCATTACCTTCTCCTGTAACACGTCTGCTTCGTTTCCTTTTGCCAGTCTGTACGCTACTATAGACATAAAGGCGTTACAACCCTGTAAAAGAACGAACAAGAACGAACTTTCTCTGGGAAACGCTCGGCGTGCAGGGCAACAGCAACCTCAACATTTCTCCTAAATTCGTCGTAAAGCAGGATCATTTCAAGTTTTTCTTGTGTGGTTACAACATTCATCGTCCACTCGCACGCCTGTTCTCCAAGTGACAGGCACGTGTGCAGGCAATAAACACTGCGCAAGTATTGTAAGGTTTAGAGCCGCTATCTGTTCTACGTCTTCACGATACGTGAGGTCAGGTCGCAGGTCGTAGTGCGCTACACGGCCACGGTCTCGCGTCGAATAGCCCCTGTTCGACATCTCGGAGGAAAACAACGTTTCGAATGGGGTTTCCAATTAGAAGTTATGAAATACTGGCCTCTCCTGCCCTCACAGGATGTAGGCAGGGTCCCATGTGTCATAAGATATTCAAGGACCATTGAGTAGCATGTCGTAAATTAGGATTGTGTACCCATTTACATCCCTCCGACTAAGTGCCATCTGTGGCGAAACGAAAAAAATGGTTCAGGCAAAATGTATTTAGATTTTACCGTAGATTCGTAATCCGCAATAAAAAATGAGGTTCCCATTTAAGATTTCAAAGTTGTACCGCCACCCACGCATGGGATGAGTTGGTAGGTCGAGAGTGGTATCGTTGGAATTACAACTTTTTTTGATCCGATGTGTTGTTTCCAAGATATTTCAGCGTCTTGTGTTAAAATGAAGCCCCTGTCTAAGAACCATTTCACTAGTAAGACTAACAGATGATTAGGTTTTCTTGTTTTATTTTTGTGTGTAGATTTTTTTTTTTATTTTGTTAAATACCAAATCACATGTAGTTATACAGGGTGTTTATAAATGAATATCGGGTGTTATCACTTTATAATATTTATTATATTAAACTTACAGTTATAAATGATATGTCAAACGGAAGAGCAACTCAAACAGTTTTACCAAGAACCGTATAAATTTTCAATGTGAGCACCATTTGTCACATGGTACACATCAAGTCTATAGCTGAGTTCTTCCCAAACGTTGATAAGTGTGTCTTCAGTGATCGTAGCAACAGCTGCTTCAATCCGGTTTCTTAATTCAGGGAGGTCTGCTGGTAGAGGAGGCATGTACACACGATCCTTGATGGAGCCCCAAAGGAAAAAATCGCATGGCGTTAGGTTGGGTGAACGTGGAAGCCATGCAAAGCAAGCCCTGTCATAGGGTCCCTTGCAGCCTATCCAGCGCTTGGGTACAGTGAGGTTCAACCAATCGTGTACTTCGCTATGCCAGTGAGGTGGTGCGCCATCTTGCTGGAAAATGAAGTTCCCTGGCTCATCTTCTTCCAACTGAGGGAAGAGCAATTGCTGTAGTGTATCAAGGTAAGAAGTGCCAGTTACAGTAGGTTCGCCAAAAAAGAAAGGCCCATAAATTTTCTGCCGGGATACAGCACAAAAAACAGTCACTTTATGGGAATCTCGTTGCATTTGTACCACCTCGTGAGGATTTTCTGAGCCCCAGATGCGCACATTGTGAGTGTTAACATGTCCACTAAGGTTAAAGGTCGATTCATCACTGAAGACTGCATGATCCAGAAAATCTTCATCGTCATGAAACAACATTTTGTTTTCGAAGTTGGCACGTAATCCATGGTCTGCCGGCTTTAGAGCCTGTAATAACTGTAAACGGTAAGGGCGTAGTTGTACATGTTTTCTTAAAACTTTCCAAACAGTCGACACGGGAACTTGTAATTCACGACTAGCCTTCCGGACTGATTTCTTTGGGCTACGAGTGAACGACTCCCTCACTCGAACGACAGCCTCTTCACTAACTCTTGGTCGTCCTGTGCTCTTCCCTTTACAAAGGCAGCCGGTATCTTCAAATTGATGATACCATCTACAAGTGTTATTATCACCTGGAGGATAACAACCGAACTCCAGCCGGAACACACATCGCACAGTAACTAAAGATTCGGTCTTTGCAAACTGCAAAATAGAAAACACTTTCTGTTCACTAGTCGCCATCTTCGCTACTGCCGCTGTCTAGCGGATTGCGGCGGAAACATTGAGCACTGCGCATGCACACTGGTGCCAAGGACAACTGTTTGAGTTGCTCTTTCATTTACATATCATTTATAGCTGTAAGTTTAATGTAATAAATATTATAAAGACTTAAAACCCCGATATTCATTTATAAACACCCTGTAGAAGCTGTTATGAAATTTTCGTAGACATAAATAACTGCTTACTGCCATTTCAGTATCGTTAAACTCACTACATCCAGGGCACAACCTTCAAAGTGATTTACACACAACAGAAGCTTAATGTATGGGGAAACGCAGATGAGGAACAGTGACAGTATTCTTTAGGTTAGGACTTGATCACAAACGCAGTTCAGAGAAGCATTCTTCAGAACTGCTGAGATGCTTAAACAAACCTTTTTGTGCAACTTAACCAAGGTTTGAGGAAAGAAGCTGACATACATTAGTAACTTGAATCTCATAAAACCACACGGTGACATATTTTGGAGTAACCCATCAAACCATGGTCCTGGCGGGTTAATACTGTGTATGGCACCAGGACTCGTACCCGAAAACTTATCTTCCCGAATGAAAACAGTGATGACTTGGCTGACGACAAGACAGTGTGTGACAACCGTAGTTATTCAGTTCGCTATCCCTTCTAAACATAGTTCCTCCAAGGAAGTTTGTATTGGTTAAACATAAAATTTCATTTTGTGTTCGTCAGTCTGACAACATTAATGAAAGCTGTATCAAATAAAAAAGTGTCAAAAGACCACATTAAAAAACACAAATGCGTCATGTTGAAGCATATGTATCACTTTGTTTACACTATGCCTTTCGTCCATTTTGAGTAGTTTCTTATTGTTCTGTTTCAGCAGAACATTAAAAAAGGCTCGATCGTAGAGTCATAACTTAATAAACTGCAGAACTATTATTCTGGACAAAAACCACGATGAAAAATTCACCCAGAAACACATAAATGATAATATCGCTGCAGCCCGCGAGGAACGCACATAAATTTTAATTTGTAAAACCAATCTCATCCCTCTTCTAGTTACTTCCAGTTGTTTTGTAATGAGAGTTCGCGAGTATCATGCATCTGCTAGCGTACACTTGGCAATAAACAGGGAAAATTAAATGCGCGAACAGCACACAAGCATGCAGAAGAATGGTAATTACATTAGCTCCACATAATGCCATTTTTGCACTGAAACCTCGCTTGCAGAATATGATTCACCTTATAAATTCATTATTAGATTACGCGTGGAAAGCTGGTAGTTCCAATACGTAATTATCATGAATGTATTTTTTTATCATGATGAGACTGCGATTTATTTTACTGTTGAGTATGTGAATAGAACGCCACTAGTCACTTTGTGATTTTTATTTTAATTTAGCGTTTCGTAACTGTATTCAAGCCAGTTCATAGATGAGCCGCCCTGACTAGATACTGTTTACGGAATCCATACGTATTATAAAAGATGATGTACGTATGTATGAGGGTCTGCTGAAAAGAAGTACCTCCAGATTTTCCATCCAAAAACTCTTAAATTTTTTTAAAATAAAACAAACGTCATTAACATTGTACACCTTCTTCATATCTACATATTTATTTCTCAACAAATTTCACCCAATGAGAGAACATTTTGTTAATACCGTCACTGTAGAATGTTTGACTGTGTTGACGGAGCCGCAACCTCACCTCTGCTATGAATTTGAAGGCCTTGAACGTGTTCTTTAAGGTTTGAAAACTTATGACTAGAGACCAGATTATATGTATCATAAAAATCTTAATGCCAATATGCATGAAAAATGCTTAAAATATGCATGAAAAGTGACGAAATACGCAAGAACAGATAACAAAAAAACATGGTAGTTACTGCGTGCATTATATCTCAAAGTCGAACCTGTGCATATCAGTTACGTGGAAGAGTGCCGGCCACGCGAAAAATCGGTACATTTAGAACGCTGATATCATTTTCTAAATACTTTCCCGGTAGAGGTTAGGAATGGGGCCTTTCTGTGATTATTTCCTAAAAATTTGCAAAATGGGGACGCATACCGTGTTTCAAAAATTATTCTTTCTTTGCCATTGTTGTCGGTAACAAGCGGATGCGACGAGTGAGTCGCAGTGAAACAGTTGAAATGTACATGACCAACTTGGAGATATATCACACGCAGAGGGGCACACTCAAAAACTCTGTAATAATTTATTTACAAAACAACATACAATCATGAATTTGTTTGAACAGCATTAACTTTTAATTAATACTATTTGATCAAAGCAGCATTTATTTTACATTTTCCTACCATTGTGAACGTAAACGACCAAGTACTGTTCCAAATGTTCAGTAGTAAGATTGTGTCTTTGATCACTCATAACATTTTTATAAGCAGAATAGGACCGTTTAACATCAACTGAGGTAACTGAGCAACATTTGAATTTTGGTGCTATGTTGACAAGTATTTTTTGTAGTAAAAGTTCACCTGTCCCATTAATAAAACTATCAGTCTGGCAGAACGGTTCAAAACCTGGGTTACTGTTTAAAATGTTTTCAATTTTTTTTAAGTTTTCTTGGGAATAGCTCTGGCAATGAGGAGTTCACTAGAATAATTTTATTCATTAACTGAATAGGTTCATTCAACGCCAAACCATGAGTTTCAAGCCTTTAAATACTTGTATGTATCTGGGAAAAATAAGTGCTAATAATAGCAATGTCTTTTTTTAATAGCGGAATCATTAAAAGCCTCCTTGCACGGGCCAACTACCAAAGCCTCTGCACTATCGAAGTCGTTTGCTACCCCTCTAATGTTCACTGTGAAACAATGCAGCTTCGACCAATGTACCCCAACGAGTTACCACTGGTTCGGGAGGTAAAGGCACTTTTGGTAGTTTTTCTTTGTGGGTCTTGATGCGAGCAGGAGCAGTTAGAAAAACTTTCTTTGTTGATGAAATCAGTTTTCTTACATTCACAAACGTGGAATGCACTTCTTCAGCAAGGCGGTGTACTCCATGAGCAAAGCAAGTCACATGAATCAGATTGGCATAAAATACTCGGAGGGCTTTTCCTGTTTTGATCATATAGGGAGCAGCACCTGAAATAAACACAAACACCCTTTCATCTGCAGAAGATTCTGGAAATATTTTTCTGATGCCCTCGTTCATTAATCTGGCGATCGTAGAATGATTTACGTTTTCAAGGTTTTTGCACGCCTCTAAATAGGAAGAAGAAGGCTCTTCTTTTAAAGCAACAACAATTAAAATTGCAATGTAGCGGCCACAAGTGTCTGTGGTTTCGTCAACTGAAATTCAGATAATTCTGTCCTTCATTGCGTATTTCTTCCAGAACATTTAACGCAAATTGTCGGTATGTAATTTTTACGCAATGTTGGTTCATCTGGAATATTTTGAGTTAAGCAATATTTGCGCAGGAAGCCTTTGAGGATAGGGTTTGTACGTTTGTGAAGAGCGATATTGCTTGCAATGAATGCTTCACATACATCCATGTTAACCCCACTTCTTTTGACTGCCTTTGGACAAATCCCTGCTACTGCTACTTGCTGTTGTCAGAAGTTGTCGTCGTGGTCCTTTCTTCCGTATTCCTGCAATATGAAGACTTGTTTTGACGCGCTGGTCTATTTGACACTTGTTTGCACAAAACTTTTTCTCACTAACTTGACAATATAAAACAATTCCGTCGTATGTAAATGATCCAGGATGGCCAGCTATCCACGAAACGACGCTTCTTTTTTCGGGCGGTATGGCACAAAACACGTTACACACTACACGTCCTAAACACGTACAACTACGTACAAGTAAATAGAAAGCTAAACTGAGACAATGGACATGCGACTAAAGGCTTGGGTAGTTTAATTTCATTGTTGCCGACGCGTACGGTATGGTAGCGGAGGGGGCTAAGGAGCATTGACTCTTTCTGCCTGTTCCTGTTCCTCTTCTGTTCAAATGGTTCAAATGGCTCTGAGCACTATGGGACTCAACTGCTGAGGTCATTAGTCCCCTAGAACTTAGAACTAGTTAAACCTAACTAACCTAAGGACATCACACACATCCATGCCCGAGGCAGGATTCGAACCTGCGACCGTAGCGGTCTCGCGGTTCCAGACTGCAGCGCCAGAACCGCGCGGCCACTTCGGCCGGCCTCCTCTTCTGTAATGATTTCACTAGGCAATGCACGCAGTTCTAGGTCGCGGTCAATCTGTGAAACATCAAAAGTAGATAGAGCTAGAGACCGCGAGTCTAAATTTTTTAAAAATATCGTAAATATAATGCGAAAATACGCATCGTCACTAGATTTTAGTTCAAATATGCAGTAACAGGTGAAAAGGAGCCAAATATTGAAACGCATATGCAACGTGCAAATGCATGTAATCCGATCTCTATTAATGACATTCTGATGCGGCCAACTGTACACTGTGTGTAGGATGACCAATGACAGTGAAACCACGGCGTCGGACTGTTACAGACGTCGCCGTGTTCGTATGTGGTTTGGCGTTGTCATGCTGAAGGAGTGGGTGTTCCAGGTGTGGACTAAGTTTTCGAATTCGAAACTCGATGACAGCACGATGTTTCTCACGCACCGACAATGTTTCATCACACACCACCACATTACAAGTTACTATTCGTAGCCCTCTACTGGCAGAGCGTTGCAACTTACGTTTGCGAAGCAGGAAAGTCTGTCAAGTAATATGAATTCACATGTTAACACCTCAACCGATACTGAGAACAGAATAAAAAATTCGGACACACCACTTTTCAGCACGTCCTCGTATGTATGTACCTGTATGTTCCGCATCTCCTCCTAAACCACCTGATCTGTTTCAACCAAACGGGGCGCCCATCTCACTTACTGTCTGGCAAAAACCTTGTGGAGGTAATAGCCACCTCCCTCTCAAAGAGGGTTGGGGGTAGGGGTTAAAAATATCACGAATCACGACGTATAAATACCCAGAATATACACTCCTGGAAATTGAAATAAGAACACCGTGAATTCATTGTCCCAGGAAGGGGAAACTTTATTGACACATTCCTGGGGTCAGATACATCACATGATCACACTGACAGAACCACAGGCACATAGACACAGGCAACAGAGCATGCACAATGTCGGCACTAGTACAGTGTATATCCACCTTTCGCAGCAATGCAGGCTGCTATTCTCCCATGGAGACGATCGTAGAGATGCTGGATGTAGGCCTGTGGAACGGCTTGCCATGCCATTTCCACCTGGCGCCTCAGTTGGACCAGCGTTCGTGCTGAACGTGCAGACCGCGTGAGACGACGCTTCATCCAGTCCCAAACATGCTCAATGGGGGACAGATCCGGAGATCTTGCTGGCCAGGGTAGTTGACTTACACCTTCTAGAGCACGTTGGGTGGCACGGGATACATGCGGACGTGCATTGTCCTGTTGGAACAGCAAGTTCCCTTGCCGGTCTAGGAATGGTAGAACGATGGGTTCGATGACGGTTTGGATGTACCGTGCACTATTCAGTGTCCCCTCGACGATCACCAGTGGTGTACGGCCAGTATAGGAGATCGCTCAACACACCATGATGCCGGGTGTTGGCCCTGTGTGCCTCGGTCGTATGCAGTCCTGATTGTGGCGCTCACCTGCACGGCGCCAAACACGCATAAGACCATCATTGGCACCAAGGCAGAAGCGACTCTCATCGCTGAAGACGACACGTCTCCATTCGTCCCTCCATTCACACCTGTCGCGACACCACCGGAGGCGGGCTGCACGATGTTGGGGCGTGAGCGGAAGACGGCCTAACGGTGTTCGGGACCGTAGCCCAGCTTCATGGAGACGGTTGCGAATGGTCCTCGCCGATACCCCAGGAGCAACAGTGTCCCTAATTTGCTGGGAAGTGGCGGTGCGGTCCCCTACGGCACTGCGTAGGATCCTACGGTCTTGGCGTGCACCCGTGCGTCGCTGCGGTCCGGTCCCAGGTCGACGGGCACGTGCACCTTCCGCCGACCACTTGCGACAACATCGATGTACTGTGGAGACCTCACGCCCCACGTGTTGAGCAATTCGGCGGTACGTCCACCCGGCCTCCCGCATGCCCACTATACGCCCTCGCTCAAAGTCCGTCAACTGCACATACGGTTCATGTCCACGCTGTCGCGGCATGCTACCAGTGTTAAAGACTGCGATGGAGCTCCGTATGCCACGGCAAACTGGCTGA
Organism: Schistocerca serialis cubense; assembly: GCF_023864345.2. Taxonomy (NCBI): domain Eukaryota; kingdom Metazoa; phylum Arthropoda; class Insecta; order Orthoptera; family Acrididae; genus Schistocerca; species Schistocerca serialis. The sequence continues at coordinate 401,903,147 of NC_064645.1, forward strand.
CACTGACGGCGGCGGTGCACAAATGCTGCGCAGCTAGCGCCATTCGACGGCCAACACCGTGGTTCCTGGTGTGTCCGCTGTGCCGTGCGTGTGATCATTGCTTGTACAGCCCTCTCGCAGTGTCCGGAGCAAGTATGGTGGGTCTGACACACCGGTGTCAATGTGTTCTTTTTTCCATTTCCAGGAGTGTATTTTACCAGTGTTTTCGAATGAGGGCACTTACTAACTTACAATAAGTTTACCCATAATTTCAAACCTTTAAAAAAATTTTCTCTCTGGTAACTCCCAGAAAATGATTAAAACAGTTTACCGTTCAGTCAATTTTCGCAGTTCATGCTGTAAAACTGCTGCATCACGCATGACGTTTCAATTTGTTACTTCTTTATTACCAACTCTACGCGCAACACGTCTTGTAGGCAGTATTCACTATACCATTTGATGTACCTGCAAAATCATTTCATTGTGAGGAGATATGACGTTATAAAAGCTCATATGCTTCAAGAACTGCAGCGTCGTGCATGACGCTTTAGTTTATTAGTTCTTCACTACAAACTCTAATCGCAATATCTTTCGCAGACAGTGTTCACATATACCACTGGATGTACCTGCAAATTTGTATCATTGTACAGCACATGCTTCAGGAGACACATAGAAGTGCCAAAGAAACTGGTATGGACATGCATATTCAAATATAGAGATCTGGAAAAAGACAGAATACGGCGCTAGGGTCGGTAATGCCTGTATAAGACAACAACTGTCTGGTGCACTTGTTACACCGGTTATAGCTGTTACAATAGCGGGATATCAAGGTTTAAGTGAGTTTGAACGTGGTGTTTTAGTTGGTGCTCTAGCGATGGGACACGGCATCTCCAAGGTAACGATGAAGTAGGGATTTTACCGTACGACCATTTCACGGGTGTGCCGTGAACATCAGGAATTCGGTAAAACGTCAAATCTCCGACATCGTTGGGCCCTGAAAAAAATCCTGCAAGAAAGGAAACAACAACGACCGAAGAGAAGCGTTCAACGTGACAGAAGTGCAACCCTTCCGCAAATTGCTGCAGATTTCAATGCTGGGCCATAAACAACAGTTAGCACGCGAACCATTCAGCGAAACAACATCGATATAGGCTTTCGGAGCCGAAGGCAGACTCGTGTACCCTTGATGACTGCACAACTTAAAACTTCACTCCTCGCCTCGGCCCGTCAACACCGACATTGGGCTGTTGGTGATTGGAAACATGTCGCCTGGTCGTACGACTCTCGTTACAAGTTGTATCGTATTGGCGGACGTGTATGGGTATGGAGACAACTTCATGAATCCATGGCCTCTGCATATCAGCTGGGGACTGTTCAAGCTGGGCAGCGCGGGATAGACGCGAGGGGTAAGGCGCTTTGTCACGCTTCGCGCGGCTGCCCCCGTCGGAGGTTCGAGTCCTCCCTCGGGCATGGGTGTGTGTGTGTCGTTCTTAGTGTAAGTTAGTTTCAGTTAGATTAAGTAATGTGTAAGCCTAGAGACCGATGACCTCAGCAGTTTGGTCTCATAGGAACTTACCACAAACTTCCAAAACTTCAAGCTGGTGCAAGCTCTGCAGTGGTGTGGGGCGTGTGCAGTTGGAGTGATATGGAACCCCTGATATGTCTAGATACGACTCTAAAGGGTGTCATGTACGTAAGCATCCTGTCTGATCACCAGCATCCATTCATGTCCATTGTGCATTCCGACGGACTTAGGAAATTCCAGCAGAACAATGTGAACCCTACATAGTCAGAACTGTTGCTGAGTGATTCCAGGAACACACTGGCCACCAAACTCCCCAGACATGAACATTATTGAGCATATCTGTGATGCCTTTCAACGTGGTCTTCAGAAAAGATCTCCACCCCCTCTTACTCTTACGGACTTATGGACAGCCCTGCTGGATTCATGGTGTCATTTCCCTCCAGCACTACTTCAGAAATTAGTCGAGTCCATGCCACGTCGTGTTGCGGCGTTTCTGCAAGTTCGCGGGGGCCCTGCATGGTATTAGGCAGGTGTACCAGTTTACATCTACATCTACATACATACTCCGCAATCCACCATACGGTGCGTGGTGGAGGGTACCTCGTACCACAACTAGCATCTTCTCTCCCTGTTCCACTCCCAAACAGAACGAGGGAAAAATGACTGCCTATATGCCTCTGTACGAGCCCTATCTCTCTTATCTTATCTTTGTGGTCTTTCCGCGAAATGTAAGTTGGCGGCAGTAAAATTGTACTACAGTCAGCCTCAAATGCTGGTTCTCTAAATTGCCTCAGTAGCGATTCACGAAAAGAACGCCTCCTTTCCTCTAGAGACTCCCACCCGAGTTGGTTCAAATGGCTCTGAGCACTATGGGACTTAACTACTGTGGTCATCAGTCCCATAGAACTTAGAACTACTTAAACCTAACTAACCTAAGGACATCACACACATCCATGCCCGAGGCAGGATTCGAACCTGCGACCGTAGCGGTCACGCGGTTCCAAACTGTAGCGCCTATAACCGCACGACCACTCCGGCCGGCCCACCCGAGTTCCTGAAGCATTTCCGTAACACGTTTCTTTGGCTCTTCGGTGTATAACTTCATAAACACTGAGCTGCTTGAAAACAAAACTGCAGGACTAAATTCGCTAGAGATACACTTAAATATACATTATAACCAATATGCATTATAAAAAATACTCAACACGTTGCAGGTCATTCATCAACCATACCTGTAGTCGAGGGACACTCTTTTGGATAGCACTGCACAGCATATCAGCAGGCCGTTGGATGTTTTCTTTTAGCATCCCTAATGAGGTCGGACGGTTGCGGTACACTTGCGACTTCAGGTAACCACACAACCAACAATCACACATATTGGGCTTTGGGGATCTGCGAGGCCAAGCATGTCGGAAGAGGCGGTTCAGCACGCGATCCTCACCAAACGATGTGCGCAAGAGATATTTCACACGTGCAATATGGGGTCGAGCACCATCTTGCATAAAAGTCGTACCTTCCAGCAGGTGTTTATCAGCCACGCGAGTGACGATGAGGGTTTTGGTTTCAATAAACCTCATGTCGTTTCAGGCATGAGTGTCAATTTTACCTCTCTATCTACATTATTCCGTGAATTAGTGCAGTTTCTTATGTTAACAGACTTTTGGGTCATGCTGCATAGGAGCGTTTAAAGCTTCTAATACAGTATTACGACAGCATAAAGAATTCATGGAGAAACATTGCCTGTATACAATGATTTCTTTTTTGGTTAACAGTCATGTTGTGACCAAACACCTCAGTTCATTTTATGTATATGTAGTACGAAACGAGTCACAAAGAAGTTAGAGACATTAGCTGCCAGTGGACATTAATTTGTATGCTTGTAATGTAATAAAATAAAAAATTATTTGTGACTCTTTTTCTTTGCTATCAGTGTAGTGTAATAGAATGAATATGAGCCATGATTTATATAAAAAAAAAGGAACACACATTAATGCAATGGCTCAGCATAAAAGAGAAGTAACTAATGTAGGAATATTAGTAACAGTGTAATATGTTGTTTAATTTAACCCGACGTGTATAAGCACTCAGTAAACTAGCTCAGTTCTCAGGGTGGTTACGTAATCATCGATAATTAATTGTCCTTTTTTTATTCACCCAACACTACAGATATCATTCGAGGCTCGTGAGAAGTCGTGTGCTTATTGCACCAGAGAATATTTGCCAAGTCTCTTCCATGTACACTACTGCAATACGTAACTTAATATCGTGATTTCGTCTCGATTCCCCAATATAAGATAACAAGAGTAGCATCTACAAATAAAATCCTATAATGGAACTGGAATCCTGTGACTAGACCTATTCTGCCTGGGATGTTATCTCGTTATATAAAGAAAATCTATAAGTAAAATTGTTAAATTATTAGTAGCTGCCTCCGTTCTCGTGGGATCTGAAATAAAGTTGATTGTCCTAAGCGACGGCACGTCTCGTAGATGAGCTAAAAGAAAAATGTTAAAGATTTTTCTAAGATGGTGCCTAACAATGAAAATTCGTTGTTAAGGCCCATATCTACTTAAGACAATCCAGGTATCTGATTAACAATTGATTGACCACATACACAAATTCTTTTGACAAAATAACCATTATATTTTTCGGGTTTTAAGTACAACTTGCATTACCAGCTGGTACAGCAAGATGAGCTTTACACAAGAACGTCCTCTTAGGTCCGAATCCAAGCAGATAAGATATGTGAACGACAAAGGAAAGATGGTTCATGCATATAAGGGCAAGAGCCCATGGAATAACATGTCCATTGTAGTTCTATCGCCGGCCGGAGTGGCCGAGCGGTTCTAGGCGCTTCAGTCTGGAACCGCGGGACCGCTACGGTCGCAGGTTCGAATCCTGCCTCGGGCATGGATGTGTGTGATGTCCTTAGGTTAGTAAGGTTTAAGTAGTTCTAAGCTCTAGGGGACTGATGACCTCAGACGTTAAGTCCCATAGCGCTCGGAGCCATTTGAACCATTTTTTTGTAATTCTATCTCTTCTTGTTTGGCGTACTTGTCGATTATTTATAAAATTTATCGTAATATTTAGTTTACATTTTTTTAAACCCAGGTAGATCCAGCAGAAACAGTACATGCTGGACTGGTGTTCGAACCTGGGTCTCCCGCTTACTAGGCAGATGAGCTGACCACAACGCCATGCAGACAAAGTGGGTAACGCTGTTGCATGGACTACCTCAGCACGCCTCCCAGCGTACCCAAAATCACATTTCTCCGATTCCGGTAAGAGTTCGATCGCAGCGTGCAACTGCAATGAAGGGATCATTTGCCGTCCTCGTCTTATTTGTATGTATGTGGCGTCTGTTCTTTCGGACGTGTCCGAAGAAACTACGAAACAGATCTTCTAAGTGTAGCTTTAGATCATAATACAAAATCGTTAGCTCCCACACATTGCACACCTACACCGAGTCATCGAAGCTCCTAACACGTCTACAAAACAAAATACCCTTCGACGTTAATCTCACGACTAAGTAGGCCTATGACTCAGTTTAAGTGGAATCTGACTGTTTATGGCTGAGTTTAGTCACCATAAAACAGTAAAGAACTCCCCTGCAATTAATTTAGAAACACTTTTGCACATTAATGAAACACTGTTATAAATCTCGAGACAGTTGCGCAAGACCCCTTACTTCTAGAAGCAGGTTTCGTGTCCTTAAAGTGCTGCTGCAGTAGTTCAGTGATTTGAGGGCTTGACTAACAGCGTATTAAAAGTGAAGTCAATATAATGCTCTTAATGAATTCAAATATCTCTATATTCAGATCGTGCGTCACTCATAATAAAAAATGTACCCATGCAGCATTATATATACAGGCCTATACTATTCATCAATAAAGAAGTGATTTTTATATTTGCTCTCAGATTTTTATGGTAATGTAAAATGTTAATGTCGCGTGACTAGGGCCTCCCGTCGGGTAGACCGTTCGCCGGGTGCAAGTCTTTCGATTTGACGCCACTTCGGTGACTTGCGCGTCGATGGGGATGCAATGATGATGATTTAGACAACGCAACACCCAGTGCCTGTGCGTAGAAAATCTCCGACCTATCCGGGAATCGAACCCTGGCCCTTAGGATTGACGTACTGTTGCGCTGACGACTCAGCTACCGGGGGCGGACTTCATGGTAATAATAACTGCATTACAAAAATGAATTTCTGCATCATGGTTATACCCATTCTTTACAGAAATATATGCACATTGCGTATCTGTTAACGCAAAAGCAAGTCAACACCCGTAGCTGAGTGAAGAGCACAGCTAGCTGGCGTGTAGGAGAACGCGGGTTCGATTACTGGCACTGCCAGGAATTTTTCCGTGGTGGTAGGACTGGAATGGGGCGCTCTCAGCCCTGAGCGGACAACTGGAGAACTACACTAATGCTCATCAATTAAGGATAGTGTTGATACATGGTGAAACAACGCTCTGGTGGGCGGTATGCGGATTTAAATCACCTCGAGGTATGACCATGCACTGCTGGCAGCAGTCCACATTCGCAGAGGTGTGTTGGTGCATGTTAGAGTACGGTGCAGTGAGTAAGTGTGCAGACGTTTTCAGACGTGCTAATGGTGACTGTATGTTGAAAATGGCTCAAAGAACATATATTGATGACGTTATGAGGGGTAGAATACTGTGGCGACTGGAGGCTGGTCAAACACAGCAGGTCTTAGCACGGGCCCTCGGTGTAACACAAAGTGTGATCTCAAGATTATAGCAACGATTCCAGCAGACAGGAAACGTGTCCAGGAGCTACAGTACGGGTCGTCCACAGTGTACAAGACCACAAGAAGACCGATATCTCACCATCAGTGTCCGCAGACGGCCACGGAGTCTACATCTACATCTACATTTATTCTCCGCAAGCCACCCAACGGTGTGTGGCGGAGGGCACTTTACGTGCCACTGTCATTACCTCCCTTTCCTGTTCCAGTCGCGTATGGTTCGCGGGAAGAACGACTGTCTGAAAGCCTCCGTGCGCGCTCTAATCTCTCTAATTTTGCATTCGTGATCTCCTCGGGAGGTATATGTAGGGGGAAGCAACATATTCGATACCTCATCCAGAAACGCACCCTCTCGAAACCTGGCGAGCAAGCTACACCGCGATGCAGAGCGCCTCTCTTGCAGAGTCTGCCACTTGAATTTATTAAACATCTCCGTAACGCTATCATGGTTACCAAATAACCCTGTGACGAAACGCGCCGCTCTTCTTTGGATCTTCTCTATCTCCTCCGTCAGACCGATCTGGTCTGACGGAGGAGATAGTACTGCAGATAGCCTCGCTCGGGACCTTACGGCAGCCACTGGAACAGTTGTCTCCAGACACACAGTCTACAGACGACTGAACAGACACGGTTTATTCGCCCGGAGACCCGCAAAGTGCATTGCACTGACCCCTGGTCACAGGAGAGCCCGTAAAGCCTGCTGTCAAGAACACAGTACATAGTCATTGGAACAGTGGCCCCAGGTTATGTTTACGTGTTTACGGACAGGTCCAGGTATAGTCTGAACAGTGATTCTCGACCGGTGTTCATCATGGCGTGAACCAGGAACCAGATAGCAACCCCTTAATGTCCTTGAAAGGGACCTGTGTGGAGGTCGGGGTTTGATGGTGTGGAATGGGATTATGACTGGTGCACGTACACCCCTACATGTCTTTGACAGAGGAACTGTAACAGTCAGGTGTATCGGGACGTCATTTTTCACCAGTATGTCCGCCTTTTCAGGGGTGCAGTGGGTCCCACATTCCTCCTGGTGGACGATAACGCACGGTCCCACCGAGCTGCCATTGTGGAGGAGTACCTTGAAACAGAAGATATCAGGCGAATGGAGTGGCCTGCCTGTTCTCCAGACCTAAACCCTATCGAGCACGTCTGGGATGCTCTCGGTCGACGTATCGCTCCTCGTCTTCAAACCCCTAGGACACTTCAGGAGCTCCGACAGGCACTGGTGCAAGAATGGGAAGCTATACCCCAGCAGCTACTGGAATACCTGATCCAGAGTATGCCAACCCGTTGTGCGGCCTGTTTACGTGTACATGGTGATCATTCTCATATTGATGTCGGGGTACATGAGCAGGAAATAGTGCCGTTTTGTAGCACAAAGCATGGGACGGTTTTCTCTACTTGTCACTAATAGCGTCGACATACAGATCTGTGTCGTGTGTGTTCCCTATGGGCCTATGCTATTAACGAACGTTTTGAGTAGTGCCACGTTGTGTGGCACCACATTCTGCCATTATCCTTAATTTATGAGCATGAGTGTAAATGACGAGTAGTATCGGCGCCAGATGTGGTAACCCGACAACGTCCGTGACAGCAGTGTACAGACCCTACACCCGTCTACTTGGCATCTCGATGACGCCTTCGCTCCAGAATGACACGGAGGTCGGTCCGTGTCCATTGGCCAGTTTGTGGAAAGAACAGCAATTGTTTTTGCTTTTCATCGCAACAGCAAGTAACAGCATGCAATCGTACGTGAAAGTCTTTCCAAGCTTTCCGAAAGGCTACGAGCACCTTTCAGTTTGTGACATGAACATCACTTGTTCAGTGAACGCCTTAAATGTTAGCGATTTGCCGGCCGCGGTGGTCTCGCGGATCTAGGCGCGCAGTCGTCATCATACTGAGGTACTAGAAGTCCACTGCTCCATAAAGACCTCTCTCAAATTTCTCCATTTTGGGAAGCACTTGCTCCATTACCGACCTCTGCCAAGCCTCGGGTAACTGTTAGACGCCGGCCGAAGTGGCCGTGCGGTTAAAGGCGCTGCAGTCTGGAACCGCAGGTTCGAATCCTGCCTCGGGCATGGATGTTTGTGATGTCCTTAGGTTAGTTAGGTTTAACTAGTTCTAAGTTCTAGGGGACTAATGACCTCAGCAGTTGAGTCCCATAGTGCTCAGAGCCATTTTGAACCTGTTAGACTGTTGCTGTGTCAGTGAGGTGCCGAAACAAATGTAACACTGACGGAGTGCAGCACTTCGCTGATGCCCTCAGCTTACATTTCTGGGCTTGTCAGGTACCGGCAGAAGATCGTAGTGCAGTCGCCTTTCGTAGTACTTAAAACTACTCAAAGTAGATGGCACCAAGAAGGAAGAGATCTTGTGGGTGTTGATTTACTACGAGAGGCAGTCCGAAAGAATTTCGTTGCAACTATTTACTTAATCGCTTTCAAACTAAGCTCCTTGAGCACATACACACTTGTTCAACGGCTCCTGTCATTGCTGGAAACAACGATGAAAGTCCTGTTTTGGTATCTTCCCAAGTTCAGAGGTCGCGTTGGTTTCAATGTCTTCTACGCTGTCAAAGTCGTTACCTTTCAGGCCATTTTTGATCCTGAGGAAGAGTCAGAAATCCACCGGTGCTAAATCTAGTGAGTAGGGAAGCTGGTAGTGGAATGTTCGTTTCTGCGAGTCATGTCCCACCACAAGCGACGTGCGGCAGGGAGCATTGTAGCGATGCAGTGTCCACACTCCTTGCCGTTTCACGGGGCGTTTTCTTCGGATTGCCTCACTCAGTCTTTCCAGAACCTTCACGTAGAAAGGGCCGCTAACACTTTGTCCAGCTGGTACTAGTGCACGGTGCAACACAGCTTCATTGTCGAAAAACACAAAGAGCATCACTTTTGTTTTGGATTTGACTTGACGTACTTTGGCCTAGGAGAGGACGTTCTGGGCTATTCTGATGACTGCCTTTTTCCTCCGTGTCGTATGTGTGCTCCCAGATTTCATCGCCTGTTGCGGTTGTCTCAAGAAACGTTGGGCACTCCGTGTTTTTTTTCTTTTTTTAACTCTCTGCCGCAGTCCACAAACAAGTTACCGTTTGATCCAGAGTTAGCATCCACGAAACAAACTGTGGACTGACACATTTCATCTTCAAATCGTCTGACAGGATTGCGCGACTGGATCGGTGGGAGACATACAATTACTGTGCCAACTTGTCGATGGTCAGTTGTCTGTCTGATCTGATTGTTGCTCGACTACTGCTTCGTTTCTGGTGGCTCGTATCCCTCCACTGCGGTTCTCGTTTTCCAGCGATTCCTGTCCACACCTAAATCTTGAAACTACTAGTAAATTGCTGTTTTCTTGAATCAGCATCCCCGTAATCTGTTTGTAGACCTAACATAGTCTCTGCAGCAAACTGTACATGAATTTGATGTTCGCAACATATCACCACATGCTCTTACCTGTAAATCAACAAAATAAACAAAAAAATCGCACAAAAAGTATTGCACTGTAATCAAGAATTATTGGTTAAATCAGAGTAATTAATTCAGACCAATACACTGCCGTAAAAAGTATGTCGACTTGGTAAAACCACATAGATTTTGATCTTATGATGGCATATGCCACCTGGGGGACAATAAATATACTGGTAATGATTTCAACGTTGTCCGCCAACAGATAGCGTAATAGCACAGCTACCAGTGCGCCATCTGTGTCTACCCTTTAATAGGGGACGCTCTCAGCCAGAAGGCTCAGTGAGGTGCAAATTCGTGAAGCAGAGTACGCGAAGGAACTTGCCTCCCTTCTTGCAGCGGTGTACCATAGGTCTCTAGAAGAGCGTAGCATTCCAAAAGATTGGAAAAGGGCACAGGTCACCCCCGTTTACAAGAAGGGACGTCGAACAGATGTGCAGAACTATAGACTTATATCTCCAACGTCGATCAGTTGTAGAATTTTGGAACACGTATTATGTTCGAATATAATGACTTTTCTGGAGACTAGAAATCTACTCTGTAAGAACCAGCATGGGTTTCGAAAAAGACGATCGTGTGACACCCAGCTCGCGCTATTCGTCCACCAGACTCACAGGGCCATAGACACGGGTTCCCAGGTAGATGCCGTGTTTCTTGACTTCCGCAAGGCGTTCGATACAGTTCCCCACAGTCGTTTAGTGAACAAAATAAGAGCGTATGGACTATCAGACCAATTGTGTGATTGGATTGAAGAGTTCCTAGATAACAGAACGCAGCATGTCATTCTCAATGGAGACAATTCTTCCGAAGTAAGAGTGATTTCAGGTGTGCAGCAGGGGGATGTCGTAGGACCGTTGCTATTCACAATATACATAAATGACCTTGTGGATAACATCGGAAGTTCGCTGAGGCTTTTTGCGGATGATGCTGTAGTATATCGAGAGGTTGTAACAATAGAAAATTGTACTGAAATGCAGGAGTATCTGCAACGAATTGACGCATGGTGCAGGGAATGGCAATTGAATCTCAATGTAGACAAGTGTAATGTGCTGCGAATACATAGAAAGGAAGATCCTTTGTCATTTAGCTACAATATAGCAGGTCAACAACTGGAAGCAGTTAATTCCATAAATTATCTGGGAGTGGGCATTAGGAGTGATTTAAAATGGAATGATCATATAAAGTTGATCGGCGGTAAAGCAGATGCCAGACAGATTCATTGGAAGAATCCTAAGGAAATGCAATACGAAAACAAAGGAGGTAGGTTACAGTACACTTGTTCGCCCACTGCTTGAATATGGGGGATCCGTACCAGATAGGGCTGGTAGAAGAGTTAGAAAAGATCCAACGGAGAGCAGCGCGCTTCGTTACAGGATCATTTAGTAATCGCGAAAGCGTTACGGAGATGACAGACAAACTCCAGTGAAAGACTCTGCAAGAGAGACGCTCAGTAGCTCGGTACGGGCTTTTGTTGAAGTTTCGAGAACATACCTTCACCGAGGAGTCAAGCAGTATATTGCTTCCTCCTACGTATATCTCGCGAAAAGATCATGAGGATAAAATCAGAGAAATTAGAGCCCACACAGAGGCATACCGACAATCTTTCTTTCCACAAACAATACGAGACTGGAATAGAAGGGAGAACCGATAGAGGTACTCAAGGTACCCTCCGCCACACACCGTCAGGTGGCTTGCGGAGTAAGGATGTAGATGTAGATGTAGAAGCAGGCAGGCAGCCATGCTACGGAGATGCACTCGTGCTTCCTGCTGCCAACTGGACGTTTTTGAAAGGGGTCAAGACGTGCCAACTCGAACTATTGTGAACCAGTTACTAGCATGTAACTACGTGCACGCACACGTTCAACCCGTCTTCCACTCACACCACACCACCGACGTGCACGGCTCGACTGGTGCCTGAGAGGATCACTTGGTAGATGGAATGGCGCCCCGTGATCTTCAGCGATAAAAGCAGATTCTGCCTGTACGCTAGCGATAGTAGTTTGCAGGTACGACGTAGACCTGGTGAGCACGGTCTTGCAGAGTGCATTCGTCCAAGACACACTGGCTGCAGCCCAGGCCTTACGATCTGGGATGTGATACGTTACAACTCTCGTTCACCTTCAGTGTTTCTGGTTGGGACTAACCACCATTTGGTAGGTGTAGAAAGTAGTTAGGTCCATTCCTTCCCCGTTCTTTCAACAAGAAGGTCATTTGTTGATCCAACAGCATAATGCTCGCCCACACACTGCCTGTGAAACCTAGCATGCTTTGCAAGAAGTGTAGCAACTCCCTTGCCCGACATGATCTCCGGAGTTGTCTAAAACTCGAGCAGGTGTGGAATGTGATGGGACGAAAAGTGACTCGTGCAACTCATCAACCGAGAACTCTTGCAGAACTACGTGAACAGGTCGGGCAGGCGTGGAATAACGTATCCCAGGTCAGTATTCGCCATCTGTACGATCTATTGGATGCCAGTGTGTGCGCTTGCCTGAGTGTGCGCCTGTGGAGGCTACATCACGTCCTAAATCGCGTGTTTCTACTTGGGTCGATGCCTGGTACCTCAGAACCGCTTCTACTACTCATCTGTAAACGTAATCATTTCATGTACTCCATTCGCAACATAAATCTTGAGTGAATTGGAAACCTCTAAAAGGGTGTAAAATTACTTCCAGCATTGTACGAGGAGTACCAAAACTCGTCACAACGAAAATTCCGTGAACTTTCTGAGTGCTCCTCGTATGTAAACATTCATTCCTTTATTATCAGTAAAAACATTTTTCCTAAATGTGAAGTAACGATGTCCTTTGCCCTTTTTCGTTGGTACCCTGGAGGATAGAGTCACAAGTGAGTTGTAGTCTGTCAAGTGTTGGTAAAAAAGTTATCTAGATGAAAAGCTTACGCCATCATATTAAAAAGGAGCCATGACATCTTACTTAATTTCATCAAACCTGTTACCTTCACATTCTTTTCTCTTTCGTATTTTTCAACATTTAATAGTTTCAAAGTCTACTACTGATGGAGACAATTTTTAGCAGTCCAGAAAATATGTTGTTTTCCACGTCGATCATATTGCTCAAATGGTTCAAATGGGTCTGAGCACTATGGGACTTAACTTCTGAGGTCATCAGTCTCCTAGAACTTAGAACTACTTACACCTAACTAACCTAAGGACATCACACACATCCATGCCCGAGGCAGGATTCGAACCTGCGACCGTAGCGGTCGCGCGGTTCCAGACTGAAGCGCCTAGAACCGCCTGGCCACAACGGCCGGCTAAGGATCATACCGTAATACGGCTAAATAGAAGACTCTGTTTCGGATCATAGAGTGGTCTCGTTGTTCCCAGAGGGTATTATGGCAGTGAAACTACGTAGCATTTTCCTCTGCGGTTTTGTCTCTCCATCTGAGACATTCAGGGATACAGTCACATGTTTGTCCCTTGTTTCCTCAGCGTGTTCTGCGTTTCTGGATAGTGAAAACTGATTACTGAGTGACTTATATTCCTGGCAGATTGAAACTGTGTGTCGGACTGCGATTCGAACCTAGACCTTTGCAAAATGTGCCAGATTTGATTCCCTATCCACGAAACGTTATTAGTAAGTTTTAAATCAGCGCACACTCCACTGCAGTGAGAAAATTCGTTGTGGATACTACATAAACGCTTGAAAGTCTTCACTGAGTCCAGTAACATGATTTCCTACACGAAAATGCCCAGTTTAAAATTATAGCAGACCTCATATTTTCACTCAACTACTTGTCAATTAAACACGTAAAATATTTTATCTAATAACAATAAAATAATAGTTGTTAGGTTATACTGCAATAAGATACGTCGATTTAGCACGACTTATACGCATCCCTACGTTTTTGAACGTTTTCCAGTGCAGTTTAGCCACTTTCCATTACGTCATCGCATCAGTCTTTTCACATCTCTTTGAATTCAGCAAAGAACTTCTCTGGTCCATCTATCACCCTTTTTGCTTACGGCACGCCCCGCCCATTTCCTTTACCATTACAGTCGTAGCTACGACTTCTGTTCTGTCTGTTTTCCAGTATCACTCAGTGGTTCCCAGGATGCAGCTATTGAGTCTCACGGTTGACGACACTCCATCAGCTCATCACCTTTTGATAAAATGTAACTGAAATATCGATGTCCTATCCCCTATTAAAGGGTTGTTTCTTACGTGACATTCCTAAACACAAATCCGTCTTACGCCAGTTTTCTTGCCCAGTCTTTTCTGAAACATTTATCCTATCAATAGTGGGTTATTATTTGACTGATACCTGAAAATATAAGATTTTTTTATGATAAAATCTGAGAGTGAAAATTAGACCTAAAAGTATTTTATCTGTTACAGTCTTTACCTATGTAAATCTCTGGCTGGCTATGTTTTGTATGGCCTTCGTTAACAGATAGGTATAGATTGACATCTGCACGAAGAAAAGCTTTTGTGGAGATATTTGGAGACATAAGTAAAATCCTTTGTTTTCACTGTGGTTCGTTGTTGTAGTGGTCTGGTTTGATGCAGTTCTCCATGCTTCTGTATCCTGTGCAAGACCTCTTACGTCCGAATAACTACTACTGCATTTTAAATGCTTTAAATTATGAAAAAAAATCAAGGCTAGCTCGAGATAACCAGAATTTCCACAAATTGTGCAGCGATGTGGCTTTTTGTAGTCAGTTAAGTTTGTCTTGGAAGCTTCATTGCGAAATAAACAACAATAAGGCGACATACTGTACATCTCATCATATGTCCTTGAGTGAGCACTGACAGCTTCCTCCTCTGGACTGATAACCAGCCTGCTAAGGGCAGTCGTATTCGTAAACTGGAGTTTGTGACGTTACCTGTGTTTTTTGCCCATAAAAATAAAATGTGGGCCCCCATTCAGTATAGCACGCCTCAGATCCAGCTTGTGGATTTCATCAGTGTATTTTATGGCTGCAGTCAATTATAGGTCTCTGGTCCCGAAGTTCACTCGTGCTGTCAGTATTTGTAACGCTGTGCAATGTAAATATTGATAAATCAAATCATGTCTTCAGAACTTAGTTCTTACGTTTTAAAAAACTCACAAAAGACGCTCAAGACTGGTATCAGACATAATTATGACCTTTAACAACATAAAGAACGTAGTTCTTATTACAGGAAACAGCGATCTATAATAATTATAAATTAATAAACTGGAAGCAGTACACCACCAGCCACAAGCAAGAGCGTTGTCATGCGCCGCCGCCTCCGGCAGACATCTATGGTCTGAATATGATCTTATAATAAGATCGAAACCGGTCACCACATTAAAAAATTTATGCGATCAAGACTGCTTCCAGTTTATTTATTATGACCTTTGCCAACATACATTTGGTAGGCATTCACAGTAATTGGAAGTATTACAACGCTTGGCATCTACCCAAAAAAAATTTACTTTGAGACTACCCACCAATTTAAGAGGTTCGATGTCTAAAAACGAAGCAGACCACCTGACAAAAAAAGTTAAACACCTAAAAGGAGAGAAGAAAACGAAATGAAACTTCGCGAGTTGAGAGGGTA
Source organism: Schistocerca serialis cubense (assembly GCF_023864345.2). NCBI lineage: Eukaryota > Metazoa > Arthropoda > Insecta > Orthoptera > Acrididae > Schistocerca > Schistocerca serialis. The sequence continues at coordinate 401,918,435 of NC_064645.1, forward strand.
CCTGGTGATTACAAAATGGTCAAACTGATAAACAACTTAGCAGTATGAAAGCACTTATTAGCACGACGTTGCACCCCCTCTGGCCTGCTTGTATACATTGATTCTCTTAGGAAGGACGTCATTAAGTCGTTGTATCCTCTCTTAAAGCAAGCTATCCGACAACAACTGTAACTGGTCATTGATATCCTGAACACCGGCTCTGATACGGAGATGATGTTCATGCTGGTCGCACAAATGTTCTGTTGGAGATAGACCGGTATCTTGCTGGCCTCAGGAGTACCTCAAAGCTACACACACTGTTTTTAAAGATGTGCCATGTCCTGCTGAAAAGTAGCACCACGATACTGTCGAAATAGAGATGAAACGAAAGGAAGAGGAATTTCCGTCACTTCTCGTTGAGCTGTCAGGTATCCCTCAATCACTACCAGCTTTGACTTAGTCCTACCCGATGGTTTCCCACACCATGACACCGGGAGTAAACACTACCGTGCCTCTCCAAAACAATGGAAGAACGGGACGTCTCATGGGGCCACCCGCTAGACTCGTCCATTACGGTCATCTGGGATATTGCTGATATACGATTCATTACTGAACACACTGGGACACCAATCAATCATCAGCTGACCATGGTTTCCGGCTACGGCACCACTCCAAATGCAGCCGTTTGTGTTGTGATGTTGATGACATCGTTGTATGAGACGGTTGTCCACTAATCCGGCTGCTGTTAGTCTCTGCTCAATGGTGCCAGATAACACAGAATGTTGCAGAAGATCCATTAGTTGTTCTTCGATGATTATCTCATATGTAAAGAGGTTGCAATATGTTTGATGCACAATGCGGTAGCCCTGTCTTGTAGTTCTCAGACATCTTAGACTGGGACCTTGACAATGAGTATGCCTGCGCTCATATTCCAATGCAGTCCACCACCGGGTCACTGTCACACCAGAACGCACCTCAAAGCTGTATGCTGCACGATCAAATGAAGGCCCCTTTCAGATTCTGTGAGGTGCTGATGATGATTAAACGGAATCTCCATATCTTCCATAGCGACCACTCAACATGTGACGCTATTCACTTCCTTATATATCCTGCCAGGCCTGTCAAAAACACTAAACACGAAAACATTGACGCACTCTGGTGACAAATCTGCTTTTACATTGAATCTTAAGTCGTTCAATTGTGTTTGCGTGTACCAAGTTACGACGTGCGACGTGCGACCATGTCTCCTGGGTGTTTCACCTATTTTTGTCAAACAACGTATAAAATATATTTAATAATAGAATTAAGCTGCTTGAAGACTAGCTCTGTTTTAATTTCTATTAATATTAACTTAAAAGCGTTTCATTGTTGCATATTACATTGCTTTGATTATCCATTAATGTTGTGGGGATCATACTTGAGTGCCCTAATATATCATCATACCTAACTGTCACGTTTGCAAAATAAAATACGTGAAATTCTAACGAAATTTGAAACTGCTGAGTAATTGTGTATAATATGTTTCATCTCAAAGGAATTTTTGTGCCATTTCCCGAAATGGTCTTAGATTTAACGAATCTGTAGTATTTCCGAAGTTAAGGGAATTTAATATTATTATTTATATTTTAGTAATATTAATTTAGTAGATACGTTTGAATCACATTTTTATGTGCATACATGATCTTTACTATAAAAAACAGTCTTGATCACAATTTATTTATTATGGCGACCGGTTTCGACCACTACTGTGATCATCTTCAGACCTACAAGTCGTATACAAAGCTTTAATTAGAGGCCACATACATTAAAGAAAATACATACAGTTATAAAGCTATAAAACGATGAATTACCAATGAGTAAGAACCTACTTCTGCTGGAGAATCACTACTGGAGAAACCAGTGCACGTCTTATTATTTATAATGGAGGCTCCGCCCACTTCTGACGGAATTATGTCATTACGAACCAATGGGTTAAAAGTCGAATAACAATGTAAAGTTTCTTAGTCAAAAGAACATTGTCAAGAAAGAAAATAAACACACACTAAACTTAGATTATTTAACAGCTATTGTCAATTAAGAAGCGTTAAAAATATTTAAACATGTAGGATAAATGAACTTCGTTTTGACAGTACATGGTTTGCCCTCTTTAGGCCTGTTAGTGTACGTTTTGGAACCACTGGTTGCCATGGTGAAGTTGGACGCCGTTCCAAAGATATGGCAGCAGGCTTCTTTCTAACGAAGTTGTTGCGAAAGAGGAAATGTGTGTGTGAAATCTTATGGGACTTAACTGCTATGGTCATCAGTCCCTAAGCTTACACACTACTTAACCTAAATTATCGTAAGGACGAACACACACACACCCATGCCCGAGGGAGGACTCGAACCTCCGACGGGACCAGCCGCACAGTCCATGACTGCAGCGCCTTAGACCGCTCGGCTAATCCTGCGCGGCCCGAAAGAGGAACGGCAAAGACTGTCACGCCAGACGATGTACTATTGAACAGCAACATGTCGCTATTAAAACGATTTTCAATGAGTAGGCTGCAATAATCTTTAACTGACATGTGTGGTACATGCTGCACAGATACGATTTACTGCTGTAAAGCTTTGTATACGACTTGTAGGTCTGAAGATGATCACAGTAGTGGTCGAAACCGGTCACCTTAGTAAATAAATTGTGATCAAGACTGTTTTTTATAGTAAATATTTGTAACACATTGATCACTGTTCATTCCCTTAATGTATTCAAAAGTGCTGAATAAATGTTACTTTTCAACTGAATCCGAATACGAGTATTGTGCACGGTTTCATTTGTTAAATATGACAAAATATTTGAGTTACCCGAATTAATTGCTCCCCATGAAACCTATTATCCTGTTACAGTCTTATTTGTTCTGTCTCTTACGTCTTCAATCATGATGTTGGTTGGTATCACTGGTCATGCTTTTCTGTCTACAGACCTGCTCTTGAGAGCAATATAGGTGGTGCAGCTAGTATTGCTCATGATCTAGTGTATTCCAGTCTTGATCTGCCTCTTGTGTTCTTAACCTCTACCGTTCCTTTTAACGATACTATCATGTCTCAGCATATGTTCCTTCTGTGTTGGATAAGCTTCCAAAGCCATGGCTTCTCTTCCTCTAATCTTGTCTACGTAAGTAATCTTTGGCATCGTGCTATAGCACATCATCTCAAAGCTTGTTATTTTGTGTTTTTTTGCTTCTTAGAGTGTCCATGCCTTACTTATGCACAGTAGCACATTCCAAACTTCTCCATGAGGTCTTTCCTGCAATTCGACTTGATACATCCTTCTTCGGTCCTCTGATGTAGTATACTTCCTAAATAGGAGCGGGACTTGACGGTTTCCAGTTGGTCATTGCTAACTGATCATCGAGCAGCGGTGTTTTGCCCACTCACCATTACGATTTTTGTTTTAGTTTTATTACTTTTCATGTTATAGGAAGAGCTGGAGGTAGTTTCCAACTGGACCATCATCGCTTCTAATTCTTTCGCACTTAACACCACCATATGATCAACAAATCGCAACATGTCTATTTTCTTACAGTACGCTTTAATTCCTTCTGCAGTTTTTAGTTTCTCTCCGACTTCATCTATTGCTCTCCAAATGAACCCACTGAACAATATGGGAGTTAGTGAGCAGCCTTGTAGATATTGCTTGATAGTAGTTTCTTCTTTGTGTTCATATTTCTTCTCTACACAGTCTCGGTACTATTCTTCTTTGCTTATGTTTTGTGCCATTCTCTCTCAGAATTTTTAAAAGCTGTCGCCAGACTACCTAATCAAATGCTTTTGCTATATTGACGAAAGCAGTATCTGTTTCCTTAACCTTCTTTAGTGTTTTTCCAAAAAATTAATCGTAAACTTGCTATTGATTCTAGTGTGCCTTCGGTCCTCTTCAGAATGACGGACGTCAAAATCTTGGAGGCATGTGTTACCAAACAGAGGCTCCTTCAGTGATCAGATCTTTTATCGCATGCTTTCTTTGGTATTTGCACTGAAAGACATTTTTGAAAGTCTATAGTGAGCTTCCCAGTTTCGCATATAACTTGTAAGATGTGAAACAATAGTTGTTTTCCAGCAGCCTTACCGAGCTCTGCTGGTATATCATCAAATCCAGTGGCTTTCCAGCATTTTAGTTGCTTGACTGCAAGGTCGAACTCTTCGTACAAGATATGCTCTCCCTTGTCTCCCGGATCGACTTCCTCAGTGTTCTCCAGATTCAGATCTTCATTATTCCCTGCAAACGTCTTCTCAGAGTGTTGCTTCCACCTTTCTGCTATGTTTTTCTGCGCCATATAATATCATTCTATTTTTGTTTTGGACTGCATTGCATTTAATCGTGCGTTTCTAAAGAACTGTTTAATTGATTTACAAGCACGTAGCAGTTCCTTCACCTTGATCATTTCAGTTATCTCTTTGTACTTATCTTCCAAAAATTGTTTTTTTTTTTTTTTTAGCCTTGTGTGTATTGTGTATTGAACTGGGGACTAGAAACGACGGAGAGGCTGTGTCCCGACATAGCTCTCAGTGGTTCACCACCCCACAACAGTCCACCCACCTCACAGCTGCCCCACACCGAACCCATGGTTATTGTGCGGTTCGACCGCCAGTGAACCCGCCCCCCCCCCCCCCTCCGGGAATGTGTCATAACAGATGAGCGTAACCCCAAATGTTTGCATGGTATGTAGAATAATAATGGTGTACGCGTATGTAGAGACAGTGTTTGCACAGCAATTGCCGTCATAGTGTAACTGAGGCGGAATTAGAGGAACCAGTCCACATTCACCAAGGCAGAAGGAAAACCGCCTTAAAAACCATCCACAGACTGGCTGGCACACTGGACCTCGACACTAATCCACCGGATAGATTCGTGCTGGGGACTGGAACGCCTTCCCACTCAGGAAGCAGCATGCTAGACCGCATGGCTAGCCAGGTGGGATTTTTTTTAGCCTTTCTTCATTCTCAGTTTATTTTATTCCTGAACAGTCTATACTGCCTTTATCCTTCCTCGACGTTGTCTTGTTTCAGCTTATGCCTATAATTCATTTTTTATGCGTTCTGAAATTCATACTTTTCCTACTCTTCGGCTTTCTGACACTCCACTCCTTTTCTCTATCGTCAGACATCAGCAAAACACCCTTTGAGTGCGTCAGCGTCTATAGAATAAATAACTGGAGTAAGGAGTGGATCCCTATTCTATGACAGAGCACAACGGTGTTTAGCTGTACACAAACTGTTTTTAATTGAAGATTATTGTCAAAGAAGTACACGAATTTACCTAGGTTGTAACATGACAATGTTAGGACAGTTGTCAAGATAACGCATTTCGTCCTGTTTAATCACAATAACTCTGAACACAGCAATATTAAATTTAACCAGAATGTCCTCTACTAAATTATTCTTACTACTACATCATGAAGTTGGCCAATATTACGACAAATCATCCGATTCTGGTTCTTAGTTTGGTACTATTTAGGATGACAATCAAGTCTACAGAGGATGGTTAGTTTATGTGACAAGCAGAGCAAAAGATGACTCAAGGTTGCTCGACTTCACAGTGGACGCAAGCTGGTGAACCAACAAGTTCATGCCTCTGCTAGCGGTATTTACCTTAGCTGCGATGAGCTATTGGCTGCATGGTTGCTCTCGTCCTCTGAAAGTCCTATAAAAGCTAATTAAAATCTTTGCTGATTTCTAATTAGGCAGGAAAACATGCACTCATCCCTAGTCTTGAAATATGGCGATATGCACGTGCTTGGATGAAGCAGTGAACATGTTAAAATGCCCTCTCAGTTCTTGCAAGAGCAATTAACTACGTGGCTGTTTCGTTTCTCCGCTGCTGGAGCTCAACAACGCTACTGCTGATATCTAGCGGAATGCCTGCCGAAGTGAGTGCAGTATTCACACAAAATTCCTCCTTTGTGTCGTACATAGCTTGACTCTGGACTTGACGGTGGTTCAGAGGAGAGTCCCCGAAATTTTTGGTCTTGCGTCTCTCATACCAAAACTGTCCCCCACCTGATTCCTTTCGTGCACCATGTCACGACTTTTTCTGACGAATAGGAACGTTCCTTTCATCTTGTGGAAACTGTCTCTGCCAATCGCAAAGTGCCTACCATCAAACTGCGGCACTTTACTCCTTCCTAGTTCAATTCAGCCAGTCGGACATTTTGTGTCCACTCTAGACACCTAAAACCTACATTCGTACATCATGAGAATACCACGCGCAGTTCACATGATCGACTGTGTCGCTGGTCTGTTTGAATCCACCTGGAAATTCCCCAACGCAGTTTTCTAAAGATTCTCTCCATGCCACTCCTCTGGCACTCTACCTGCCCTGTTTGATGAGTCACCCAGCGCATTCATTGTCCCTCACTGCAGGCCGCATTAAGAGGGTTCCATTGTGCTCAGGCTGTGACGTCAGAACTCACATCTGCTCCCAAACTAAGACGTTTCCTCCAGCAGCTTTTTTCTTCTCTTGCTCACTGACATGCAGGATTTACAGTGTGTTTCAAAAATGACCGGTATATTTGAAACGGCAATAAAAACTAAACGAGCAGCGATAGAAATACACCGTTTGTTGCAATATACTTGGGACAACAGTACATTTTCACGCAGACAAACTTTCGAAATTACAGTAGTTACAATTTTCAACAACAGATGGCGTTGCGGTCTGGGAAACTCTATAGTACGATATTTTCTACATATCCACCATGCGTAGCAATAATATGGCGTAGTCTCTGAATGAAATTACCCGAATCCTTTGACAACGTGTCTGGCGGAATGGCTTCACATGCAGATGAGATGTACTGCTTCAACTGTTCAATTGTTTCTGGATTCTGGCGGTACACCTGGTCTTTCAAGTGTCCCCACAGAAAGAAGTCACAGGGGTTCATGTCTGGCGAATAGGCAGGCCAATCCACGCCGCCTCCTGTATGTTTCGGATAGCCCAAAGCAATCACACGATCATCGAAATACTCATTCAGGAAATTAAAGACGTCGGCCGTGCGATGTGGCTGGGCACCAACTTGCATAAACCACGAGGTGTTCGCAGCGTCGTCTAAGGCAGTTTGTACCGCCACAAATTCACGAAGAATGTCCAGATAGCGTGATGCAGTAATCGTTTCGGATCTGAAAAATGGGCCAATGATTCCTTTGGAAGAAATGGCGGCCCAGACCAGTACTTTTTGAGGATGCAGGGACGATGGGACTGCAACATGGGGCTTTTCGGTTCCCCATATGCGCCAGTTCGGTTTATTGACGAAGCCATCCAGGTAAAAATAAGCTTCGTCAGTAAACCAAATGCTGCCCACATCCATATCGCCATCATCAATCCTGTGCACTATATCGGTAGCGAATGTCTCTCGTGCAGCAATGGTAGTGGCGCTGAGGGGTTGCCGCGCTTGAATTTTGTACGGATAGAGGTGTAAACTCTGGCGCATGAGACGATACGTGGACGTTGGCGTCATTTGGACCGCAGCTGCAACACAGCTAACGGAAACCTGAGGCCGCTGTTGGATCACCTGCTGCACTAGCTGTGCGTTGCCCTCTGTGGTTGCCGTACGCGGTCGCCCTACCTTTCCAGCACGTTCATCCATCATGTTCCCAGTCCGTTGGAATTTTTCAAACAGATCCTTTATTGTATCGCTTTTCGGTCCTTTGGTTACATTAAACCTCTGTTGAAAACTTCGTCTTGTTGCAACAACACTGTGTTCTAGGCGGTGGAATTCCAACACCAGAAAAATCCTCTGTTCTAAGGAATAAACCATGTTGTCTACAGCACACTTGCACATTGTGAACAGCACACGCTTACAGCAGAAAGACGACGTACAGCATGGCGCACCCACAGACTGCGTTGTCTTCTATATCTTTCACATCACTTGCAGCGCCATCTGTTGTTGAAAATTGTAACTACTGTAATTTCGAAAGTTTGTCTGTCTGAAATTGTACTGTTGTCCCAAGCATATTGCAACAAACGGTGTATTTCTATCGCTGCTCGTTTAGGTTTTATTGCCGTTTCAAATATACCGGTCATTTTTGGAACACCCTGTAGGTTCGGTGTGTTAATACCATCAACTGAGTGTTATCCCTTTGCACTGCATACTGTACGTTTTAATAGGCAAATCTGCTCCTTTTTGCTGAAGTATGCCAGGTGACATTCACCTTCTTGTTACAATGTATAAAATCTCTCATGTAAGGTGCGAAATTGACATTCATTTAATCTGCCACATTACAGCTACTGTCCACCGACTACTTCATTTGCTGTTTCTTAGCATATTATTTCTCAAGGTCCCCCTCCCACCTTGAATGTTCCCAGTATTGTTTATAATAATGTTCTAGTCCTTTTATGTCTACTTAAGCCTGTCGTTCTTTAGTCTATTTAGATCTAATTTCTCACAAGTTCTTTTCTAAGTTTTCTTTGTTTTACTTCAGATCAAATTTTGCTGTCACTATGTCATAATCACTATCGATGTCTGGACGTGGGCAGCTTCTGCAGTCTCTTATTTGAAGCCAGAACATTTGTCTAACTATAATGAGGTAGATCTAATATCGCCTATCTCCATTGGCTGTCAGTGTAATACCTACTTCATTTATTGTGTTGAAACCACATGTTAAATATTACTAGTTGATGCTCTGTACATGATTCTACTTTAGTTGTTATCGATCCTCAGTTTATGGTAGTAAAGATGGAATAACGTATTAAAGTGACTTCAAAACTTGAAATATGCATTTATTACAGGAATCCTCAAAAACAGTTTCGTAAGAATTGTGTGGTACTGACGGAATCAGCAAGCACTCAGCAAGATATAGCTGTTGTCATAAAAATGTATTGTGTACGAGGGGAATTCAATACACAAAGCAACACATTGTTTTCTGAAAGCAGATTGGTTTTATTCAGGAATCCAATACACATTATTCCCCACTCTTTTGGCTGCAAAACCCGATTTTTCAATACAGTCTCAATTCAATGCAAAAACCTTATGCCACATTAATGAGAGAGAGCCACTCCACTTGTCGACGTCAGAGCCAACGTCATGCTGCATCAATAAGATTACCATCATTCACGTAAGGCTTCCCATGGAGTGCATGCTTCATTGGGCCAAAGAGATGGAAGATGGAACGTGCGGGATCTGGGCTATAGGATGGATGATGAAGAACTGTCCAATGAAGCTTTGTGAACTCCTCTCACGAGCTCAGACTTGCGTGAGGCTTTGCGTTGTCATGAAGAAGGAGACGTTCACTTACATTTTTGTGGCGACGAACACGCTGAATTCGATACTTCATTTCCTGAGGCTGACGAAATACACTTCAGAGGATGGAGATCTGCGTGACCTTGTTACGATGATAGGTGCCTCATCCAACGACTCACCATGCTTTTGTTCATTGCCAGATCTCCAACAAATTCTGTAAGCGCCTATGGAGATCTGCAATGCTGTGGTTTTCCGCCAAAAGAAGCTCAGTGATAGCTCTCTGCTTTGAACACACCTCTGTTACAGATGTCATTTTGAGGGCTATGTATAGCGCCGCCACCTACCGGAACTTCGTGAAACTATAGGAGCTCAAGTGGAAATATTCGACGATCTCTCACAATTCCGCATTTCTTCAACCTAAATTGGCCGACATAAAAATGTGTTGCATTACTTTATAGTGCATCTTATTTCTTCTGCGACTAATTCTCTTGTCAGACCTGCATTGAGGTTTGGGTTATTGTTTCTTTCTTATTGCTTTATGATGTACTCACTTTCTGTGATAAGATTCTCCACTGTCTTGTGTGTGATGTGTGTGTTAACATTGTATTTTGGGCCCTTTTCTAGAAAATTTGTTTCTTGGTCAATTTCGGCTTTGTGTTTGACATGACGAGCTGCAGTTGACATACTGTTTACATTTAGATGTATATAGTTAGGTATTACATTATGTGAATGACAAATTCTATTGAATTTTATATTTAAAACAGTTTGATGTAACTTTGCTGTAGTGTTCCTGAATTTGTTGTAGAGGTTGCTCGGAAATGCCTGGCAGGGCGTCGAAATAATCATCAACCCCAAGATGATTTTGTGTTGCATTACTTGTTGGACGTCCCTTGTAATCAGCCCCGTCCTTCCTCCTTCCACCCATTGTCCACATTAAAGTATTTTATGATGAATTGAGAGAGGAGCGAAGATTACAATAAACTTTCAGTTTCACATAATGTGTAGTGTTGAGATGGCTCCAGTTCTTATTGTCTAGGAGTCTGATTGTTGAATCTGAGAATCTTACATTGTAGATCCCTATGGTGCGATTGAACTAAATAAGTCTGAAGATTGTTGTTGCAGAATTTTATGTTTTTACGTAAATATATTTTCTCAGACTTTAGTATGCCATACACTCTCTTGATTTTGCACATTAACAAAGCCGAAATTATACTGTTGCACAAAAATACAAAAATGCCCCCACCCTCTGCAGAATTAACAATATTCCAAAGGGTTTACAATTTTTCTTAACAAATGAATTTCTACTAGTTTCTGTTACATTATTAATTTCGATTTCTATTTCATAAATCAATCCAGAAATAAAAATAGTAACCAGTACAGGATTTCGTAATTAGTAATAGAAGTTTTAAGAGTGCAAATAATTCGAAAATTCAAATGTTTCTAAAAACTAATTTTAACTGCACATCCAGAACTAGTACTTATTGATTATAACATTTGAAACTAAAATATTTTATAAAGTAATTCCTTTCCATAAATTTTTTGCTTGAAATATAACATACTGTGTATAAAATTTTATGAAAGTTTTGAGAAAAGCAACTGAGATAATAGTGACCTGCCCAAAATTCGAAAAGTAATACTGGTATCGACAACTACAGTTGAGGAAAGGCAATGATAGAGGAAGATGTCCCGTTACACCCTAGGATAAGGAAAAAAAATTGAATTCAGTTGATATAAGTTTTGTCTGCGTTAAAGAGCTCTCTGTTAGCTATTGTTACGTTATATATATATATATATATATATATATATAATTTTTAGTTTATCAGAGCATGATTCTTTCTCTCAGGGATATAATCTTTTCTTATCACTTTTACTTATATGCATAAGTAAATATGAAATAGGTTCTTAAAGGGCCACTGTTATTCATGTACCAACTTTAGATTTTGAATGTGATGACTCAAATATAGTTGCCGTTAACTGAATTGAACGTAATTTTGTTAATTTCTATTTACTGATTGCAAATCAAGGCTCGAGAGAATTTCTATTGTTGTTGTGGAGCGGCCAAGATAAAACTTACTGAACTCATGGAATCTGTATAATTTAAAAATGAACTTTAACGTTAAATTAATTATCTGTTGCAATTTAGAAAGGTCCTTACAACGAAATCTCCCGCATTTACAGTTACTGTTAACACTTTGAAAAATAAGTTAATACTTCGGCGCGTAATGACCAACCAGAGGCGGCTGCATCGGAAGATGAGCTTCCCGCAGCACAAATTACTGAAAAAAACATGCTTATTAAAAATATTTAGCTGTTGCAACCATTTGAGGTGACAACTATTCCAAAGAAATTCATTTTATGATAACAATAATTAGTTTATTTTAGCAGAATACAGAATAACTTACATAAAATATGTGTAGCAGCTCAATGGCTGCCTTCCGTATCGCGAAACAAAACAGTGTGTGTACCATGAAATACTTCCGTCCTCTTCGGCTGTATAATCGCGTCTCTTAGCGATCCTTTTTAATTTTCATAGACATGTTTTAAATAAAGATGCTACTTTTAAATCATCTTTGCATTACATGTTTTTTTATCTTTTACATTAATTATGTTCATAAAGTACGTTAAGTGTTTACAAATAATTTTTAGTTCACCCTTAACACTTCTCAATATTGTTCACTGCTTACAACCGATAAAAATGTTAATATTTATGTGACGTACCGTCACACTATCGCCAGCGTCTTTGCTTCGATGATCGATAATCGATTACGAAACAATGTTGCAAGTGACGAAGAGCTCGAGAGAAACGACGAAAGTGTCATTTTAATCAAAGTGGACCCTACACCCTGTCGTGCGGTCCCGCTTCAGTGGCGGTGCAGAACACACTCTAAGCGAGCGGCGGCCCGGATCCGGAAGGAATCCGCGTGGAGAACGCGGCCTTCATTAGCAACTCTACTCGGCCGAGTCGCTCTGCCCTGCGGACGCGCACGCCAGACTCAATTAGGCGGCGCGTAAAACCCCGGCCCTCTCCGGCGTGACCGAAGAGCGGCGCGCGCTTGTTAGCTTTAACGCTGTTCTTGTTTTTTCGCGACCTCTGCTACCCTACCCTGCGGACCCTGGCAGTTTCTGCTGCCGCTAGTGCCGTCGCACAAAAGGAAGGAAAAGGACCTCCCCCTAACGCGGTCACTTCAGCTTGCTCCTTTTAAAACAGTTATTTGCGCTCCGTAGCTTCTGTCGGTTGCGCGCAGTGCGAAAATCCTCACCTACGACACTGCAAACAGCTTTAATGAGAGTCGACGAAGGAAAAGGGCTGGATAACCGTAGTTTCCGCAAAACATGTTTTCTTATTACCATAATGTGCAGTAGTTAGGAGATGCAGCAACGCCACAGTGTTACGTTCATTTTCTCTCGTGGTTATACGATGAAATTCTATACTGTGTATACTCATCGCCACAACAAGTGGGAATACGCTCGTGAGGTGTCCACGATCCCTTTACCCAGCGATAAACATATATTTTCCTCACACGCGTCGATGGTAGGTAAAATAACAATCGACGTCGTATTAATCGCGGGTGTTTCACACTGTAGTACTTGGATGCATGCTTCATACAAGTCGGGAACGGCTTCTACTTCTAACACTAACAGTTGCTGTGTATCAGGATGTTCTGATGGCAGTTTTACGTGACTATTTGCCAATAAGAGCTGCCCTTCTGTTTGGTCCCATGTCAGAGCGAGGCGAAAACAAGACCTAGAAATTACGCAACGGAGTTTTGTCCGAATTTCCATAGCCAACAAAGACTGGAAAACAACAAGCTAGTGCTACAGTAAGGAACCGCGCGACCGCTGCGGTCGCAGGTTCGAATCCTGCCTCGGCCATGGATGTGTGTGATATCCTTAGGTTAGTTAGATTTAAGTAGTTTTAAGTTCTAGAGGACTGATGATCTCAGAAGTTAGGTCCCATAGTGCTCAGAGCCATTTGAACTATTTTTCTAACAAGCTGGATATCAAATTGACAGACTTGAAATCTAGTCTCGCATTGAAAGTTGACCAATGTGAGGTTTAGTTTTGGAAAAAGATATTTAGCTGCTTAAGGATAATCTGTGTAATCAAGAAAAACATAATTGGTGACTTGAGAGAAAATTGCAATATTTCACGAACAGGTGCTGTTAGCTATGTAAGAAAACCGATTGAAATTTAAATATATTAGTAGCATGTTCAATGCTTTCTAAACAAAACTCGAAAGTAAAAAGGATTTAAAGAAGCAGTCAATTGCTTTGTGAAACGATTTATCCAAAAGTAAGAAAGAAAACAGGTTATAGAAACATTTGATGCACCTTTGAATGATTCTCGAAATCACGTATAGTAAATAAGGTGGCGATAGATGATTTAAAGTTGGGTGCATAATTCAGAATCTTAGAATTGTGAAGAGTACTAATAACATGTTTGTATGGTGCAATTTCACTCATTTGTCTCCTTGTGTCATTAGTGTACACGCATCTCAACTGCTATGTATGATTCCTAACATCATTCACAGGATCGTGAAATGTTTCTCTGATCTGGCGTCTTATTTTTAGACAATTTATTTCGCAAATATTTGACCAGTTTTTTCCTACATTGTTATCTTGCTTCCCTTATATTCAGCAGTGCATCAACATAGGAGATAAAGCAAATGTACGATGCAAAATGTCGAACCCTGGAGGTTATGTGGTGATTCATTTATTAAAGTATTCAGCTCGAGAAAATAATTTGTGTTAATTACATTTACTAACTAACTATAAAAGCTGCACTTAACTACAGAGCCACTAATCTGTATAAAATAAAAGAATTAGGTTCACTATTTGTGGTAATTTAATTGAAGTACATTATAAATGCCTCTAACTCTACAAAATTATCGTTTGCTGGATCACAAGTAAACCAACTGCAGTCATGCTTTACAGAAGTTATTCTGAAACCATTAACAGTTTCCATCACACATGAAGATAAATAGAAAGAACAATAGTAATCTCATTGTTTTCATAATTACCTCTGAGTCACTTCCTGCGTGTAAGTACTTCGAGACAAATGGAACATTCTCAGTTGAACTTTTACTTGGGTGCATCAGTGCATTTCATTGTGATTCGTGTGTGGAGAGTTCTTGGTGTCAAATGTCTCTTGAGAGAGATCTACATGGGCCAATACCGGTGCCTGCTGGAGGTGAGTCACACAGCAAGAGCATCCACCAATCGGATTTTTGTATTTTTTTATATTTATGCTATGTAAAGTTCAGAACTCAAATTAATATGCATCACTGAATGCAGTTCCATGTATATCTCAGAAATTCTCGAGAAAATTGTCTCTGAACTTTTCTGCGGTACTTTAATTCAGTAAAATGTTGGGGATTTTCACGATGAGTCGAGTGGCTCATGGGTGGAATGGAGAATGGCAGTAGGGTAATTAATGGGTTTCAGGTTCCAGTCTTGCTAAAGCCTCTTTTTCTTCTATTTTTCCTTTTGTGAAATTCGAATACCTACATCATTTAAATATAAAAGTCAGCTAATATATAGTAGTTAGCTCATACGTGATCATCATTTTTACAAAAATGCATATATTATTATTTCTAATTACATATCACATTCAAAATGCCAGTTCTCATTGCAATTATAAATTCATAATTGTGGATATTATATAGAAGATTGTTAATAAGTTTGTAATATTTTAAAGTTAACTAACTTTTATTAATCATCTTTTAAATAATATCAATAATTAAGAGTTTATATTTGCAATAAAATCTAGTACTTTGTGTGTGATATGTAAATAGGAACAAGAAAATGTGCATTTTTCATAAAAAATTATGATTAAGCCTATGTTAATTAGCATGTATTTGATGCAATTAATATTTGAATGATGTAGCTATTCGAAATTAACGAAAAAATAAAACGAAAAACAATAGACTGTAACAAAATTACAACCAGCGAACAACTGATTACCCAATTAGAATTTTCCAACACTAGCTAGTGGGCCACACGGCCTATCGTAAGAATAGATTAAATTTTGTTGGATGTGAGGTCCGCCAGTTATGCAAAACACTGATTTCTCAGTACCCAAACATGTTTCGGCACCACTGTGCCATCATCAGTGGATTTTCGTTTTTATTTATTCCGCAACATGAACATTTTTGTTAAATGATTATAAAATTATGTGCATTTTTGGCTACTGAGAAAAACGGAGTTTTGCATAACTGGCGGACCTCACATCCAACGATTTTAACTGCAAACATGGCCAATACAAGGAGCTGCAAATCAAAATGATGGATATTTCGTCGCCCAGTCAGGCTTTCCCCAGCAAGCTCTACAACAAATAAAGGAATACCTTAATGAAGCTTCAGAAGACAAATCTCAATATACAGTTTAATAAAAATTTCTTACCTAATAATGTAATTCCAGATTATATCAAGAACTCTGTGAATAGCATGCCATCTGCACCAAAGAAAGAGAAAAAGAAAGTGGAGATTTTGTGGCTAAAACAAGAAATTAGGGAATTACATGCTAAAAAGCAGTCGCTCAACACTGAACTTTACCAAACACATTTAGATTTGGCCAAAAAATTTACAATACCAGCTCACTTTGAGGAAGAAACAGAGAGAATAGGCATATATTCAGAAAGTAATGCAAGAAAAACGAGAGAAACGAAACAGAAAACTCAACAGAATAATCAACAGCACAAACACACCCACTAAGAACAATCTCAACCAACAATATAAGTTCCATGACAGAATCGTTAACCTAACTGACATAAATCTTACCAAACCAGAAAAGAGCCTACTAGAAAAAGGGCCAAAACACAAACATATCACACAAAAGAATAGAAAACCTCATAACGGAATCAGAACACATTGTACAGGAACAAGAAAGACTGAGCACACCAAATTTTAATGCAAACTTGACAAGAGAATTAGTAGCTGCAGCAAGAACACAGATAATCAGAACGCACAAATCCACAATTATTTCTAATCAAAAAACATCAGAGGAAATCACAGCCAGCAAACTTAAACAAAAATTAAAACAGAACAATGCCATAGTAACAAGAGCAGACGAAGGGAATATTACTGTAATCATGGATGAAAAAGAATACATAGAGAAAAAACTAGATTTTATCAAACACAACAACATCACAATACTGGTCAGTGACCCAACAGCAAGATACCAGAAAAACATTCAAAAGTCACTGAAAAACATCAATAATACATTCTCAAAAGGCCAAGTAAAGAGTATGACACAGAAAAATCGAAAAGCACCCACCCTAAATGCCCTACCAAAGGTTCACAAGGACAATATCCCATTAAGACCCGTCATTAACTTCCGAAATGCTCCATCCTACCACCTAGCCCAACACACACACACACACACACTACCGAAAAAACTGTACATGTTTGATAACAACAGGAATCTGGAAAACTGAAAGGAGTTGATAAACAGAATCAAGAACATACACATACCAGACACAACAACCCTCATATCATTCAATGTCACATCAATGTACACTTGCATTCCAATAAATGAGACAATCAACATCATCACACAAAGATTAAAACAAAAAGAAAACATACCAGACACACACATCAATGAAATAACAACCATACTCAAGACCGTAACATCACAAAATTATTTTGTATTCAACAAAGAATTTTATTCTCAAAACGAAGGACTGCCAATGGGATCACCAATCAGTGGCCTCCTAGCTAACATATTCATGAACAACGTGGAGAACATGATCTTCAGACACGTAATAAAACCAAAGAATTACAAAGTTATATATCGGTACCGTTATGTCGATGACATAATATGCCTGATTGATGAACAACATACACACATAGAACAGCTACAGAATGAAATAAACAACTTACACCCAAAAATTATCTTCACATTAGAAACAGAAACTAACAACACATTACACTTTCTAGATCTCACCATACAAAAAACATGCAATACACACAACTTCTTAATATTCAGGAAACCAACAACCACAAGCGCTACCATTCACAACCTATAAAACCACACATTGACTCACAAGCATGCAAACTTTAGATTCATGCTCCACAGATTAAACAGAACACCCATGAACAAACACAACTACACACAAGAACTAAACACATTAAAACAAATAGCAGTATAAAATGGTTGTACTGCCCATATGATAGACAAGTTCAATCAAAAAATATGCAAACAGTACAAAAATGAACACACTACACACACAAGTCCTCACCCAGCACAGAACAACACAAAACACAAACAAACGACCACACACAAGACAACAGAGCGACAACACACAAAACGAAATGGCACATACTCACCTAAAATAACAAGATTGTTCACAGAATAGGCAACATATTAAAGGAACAGGTACTCCAAATAGGATACAGGATGGAGAACACAACACACAAAAAGATCAGAACACAAGAAACACCCATGGATAAATTTAACAGATCAGTCCTTACCTATACTTTAAAAACACTTATCAATAACATACCTCGCTATAATCATTCCAGTCTTGACTAGTTCAAGTATATTAGTGATATCTCTCAGAATGATTAACCTACATGTTTTTCTGGGCCAAAAAACTTCTTGCCCTCTGGCACATTTGTCCTAACCTTCAGTGCAGCATTTGAAGTTAATAATAAATAACGTATAAGGAGCACCAGCTGGTGGAATATAAATATATCACATTACAATTTGTTTTATTTTCACAAAATGTTCTGAATTACAGTCAGTTAATTTCAGTTACGAATCACAATTACGAAAAAAATATTTTGCCATCACACATTGCAACTGAAAGAAGAAATTAACATCATACCCATTCTGTTAACATATATCTCAGAGATGCTTTTCCTGAGCTTTAGTTATTACTTTCAGGCAAATGAAACATTGACAGATAGACTGTTATTGGAGTGCTTTAGTGCATACTGTATGCTAAAGATGGGTTCTTGTGATGCTGCATGGATGGGAGAGCAGTATTTCAAGGTGGTGATGGCTGTTAAGTGTCTATGACTCCAGCCCAGGGCTGCACTGGACCTCCATCGCTAACAGACATGACTTCCACTGAATAACATTCCACTTGTAAGAAGGGTCTTACATGATCTCTGAGCAGAAGTGGAAGTGCCTTGTATCAGGCCTAGCAGTTAATTCTGTCTCATGAGTCTTACACTCCAGTGCTAGACTCCGTGAAGGGCACTTTAGTACTAGACCTCATGAGACCCACTTCAGTGCTAGAAACTCAAATATGTCTCATGAAGCCTATCGTAGATGTTACCGCGTAATTTTAAATGATAATAAATGATTTATTGAATAATACTATTTTTTTACCGTAGACAGTGCTATAAAGTACCTCTTATGACTCGTGAGGCCTAGCACCTCAAGTATCTCTCATGAAGTCTAGCATTGAAGTATCTCTCATGGCATCTAGCACTGAAGTGTGTCTCGTGATGTATAGCTCTTAAGTGTCTCTCTTGCCGTCTAGCAGTAAAGTTGAGAGGTTCTATGCCTTCTTTTGCATGTCACCTCTCATTTTCATGAGTTTTATTAATGTTTTATATCATTTCACTGTGGGAACGGGCCAAATAAGGTTATTCTGATGAGAGTATTGGTACCTTTCACTTGATTGCTGTGCATGTTGGGGACTGTATGTAATCTTGCTTCTAGTTTTCTCTGTTACTTCCCTGGGTGGCTTGTTGCAAGGCGAGCACTGCAGAACACGACACACTGTTTTCAAGGGGGGGGGGGGGTCTGCACTTCAGCGAATATGGAGAGGGTCGTGCATCAATGGGCTTGAACGCCTGGTGGGGCGACTGAAATCGGTCGAGTTTCATCTGTTGTATGGAGGGCGAAACGACTGTGTCGCCATAGTTTGTGTGTTTACCGTTTCGGTGCGTCTGGAACGAAGACTGCTGGCGCCGATTGACTGCATTGTCTTCATGATTCTGATGATACTTGCGGACCGTGCACTGCTGGGTGTGACAGTCTGGCGCTGAATGGCTGGTGGTCTTGCCATGCCATTTTCGAAGCCGGTCAAACGGCAAGTTCAGTGCCCCCAGCTAAACAGCACATGGGTGATTTGTCAACTTAAACTGAGGCCAGTTGACGTGATAAGGCCCTGCACGAAATTGGAGGAAATGATCGCTACTGGCGCGAATGATGTTCTGAGATAGTGTAGGGGAATTTTGGAATCAGCACTGAATGCTGATTCACGGCTTTCCAGGGTAGTGGGGAGTTGAGTAACACTGGCTTCGCTCTTGCGTTGCGTGGGCACATGGCATTTGGGATCTGATTTTGGTTAGAATCGGATGGTCTTGCGACCTAGTAGCACTTTTTCGGAATTGTTGTGGAGCATGACTTCGGTCAGACTCCAGTTTCATTCTGCGGCTTAAGAAAAAAATGGTTCAAATGGCTCTGAGCACTATGGGACTTAACATCTATGGTCATCAGTCCCCTAGAACTTAGAACTACTTAAACCTAAGGACATCACACAACACCCAGTCATCACGAGGCAGAGAAAATCCCTGACCCCGCCGGGAATCGAACCCCGGAACCCGGGCGCGGGAAGCGAGAACGCTACCGCACGACCACGAGCTGCGGACTGCGGCTTAAGACCAAATTACTTACTCTGCGTTTTCGCACCTGTACCGGCATGGCGATTTTAGGCGGTTTTGCTGTGCCTCTTCCTAGAGATACATCCTCGTGCATTCAAGAGTTTCTCTGCTTCAACCACATGAGCAGAACTTAGGAGTCTTGGACAGCATTTGAGGCCATGGATTGAAACAGAGTTTCTGCACAGCAGGTGTCGGCGCCTACGTCATCAGAACGCTGCCTAGCGACGACGTGCTGCAGGTTTCAGGGCTGATAAAGTATTTTGCAGCTTCGAAATTGTAGAACAAATCATTTTTAAAGTCCTCAGCAGGACACACGATCGATTTGCTACAAGTCCACCTTGTTTGTTTCTCCATGTGTTCCCATTTGAGCTCTCACTGTTAGTTAATCATGATACTGTATTATAATCGGGGGTGTAATACTTGATTCATTAGGACCTCCAGACATTATCGTCAGCCGGCTGGAGTGGCAAGGCGGTTGTAGGCGCTACAGTCTGGAACCGCGGGACCTCTACGGTCTCAGGTTCGAATCCTGTCTCGGGCATGGATGTGCGTGGTGTCCTTAGAATAGTTAGGTTTAAGTAGTTCTAAGTTCTAGGGGACTGACGACCTCAGAAGTTAAGTCCCATAGTGCTCAGAGCCATTTGAACCATTATCGTCAATCTATTGCATCACAGAGCGTAGGAGCCCCTTGTTCTCGAGCCAACTCATTCTCATAGTTCAGTATACCCTATCCTTTAACCTACTGTCTGTATAGACAACCAAGTACCTTAATGCTCTGATTTATAATAAATATCATTGTAATACGCATATTGTACGCAATATGCGCTATATTTCGTAGATAGGTGCAGTATCCCATTTCCTGTCGTTTATTATGATAAAAGTCCCTTTTTTATTGAGTAGATTACGATTTTTATTAAATTATTGTGAGTGTGCACTTCTCATTTTACCAACTAGCAGGGACCACCATCAATTCCTTTCGTTACCGTTGTCCACATAATTAA
Organism: Schistocerca serialis cubense; assembly: GCF_023864345.2. NCBI lineage: Eukaryota > Metazoa > Arthropoda > Insecta > Orthoptera > Acrididae > Schistocerca > Schistocerca serialis. The sequence continues at coordinate 401,939,242 of NC_064645.1, forward strand.
TTAGATGGTTGGTAAGGACGGGATCGAGTGCATGTCTAGTTCTCATGCAAAATTCGACAGAATTAAAGAGGTACAAACTATTCTCCACCCCGGCACCTCGCAAAATGTCTCATGAAGCCTAGCAGTGAACAGTATCTTATGAAGTCTACCTCTCACCCGTCTCTCGTGAGAAGCCTAGATGTGAGGTGCCATTCTTGAAGTCTAGCAGTGTAGTGTCTGTAATATATTGATTATGTGGTGTCACCGCCAGACACCACACTTGCTAGGTGATAGCTTTAAATCGGCCGCGGTCCATTAGTACATGTCGGACCCTCGTGTCGCCACTGTCAGTGATCGCAGACCGAGCGCCATCACACGGCAGGTCTCGAGAGACGGACTAGCACTCGCCCCAGTTGTACGGACGACGTAGCTAGCGATGCACACTGACGAAGCCTCGCTCATTTGCTGAGCAGATAGTTAGAATAGCCTTCAGCTAAGTCAATGGCTACGACCTAGCAAGGCGCCATTAGTAGCTTATTGCCTGAATCTACAGAGTCTCACTTGTAACATCAATAGCGATGTACAACAAGGATGGATTAAAGTTAAGTATTCCAGCAGCTACGTACTTTTCTTTATAGCATTAATTACGTATCCTGTTTCAGACCTCACGCCATCCTTCGTGTGTTTATAGCGTGCATTGCGGTCCCCTCAAATCACACTGTGTCGGCACTTCTGTCGACACATCAGTTGGCGACGAGGCTTAAAAGTGGATTTCGCTTTCGTATTGCACTAATTTACTTGTCATGGCTTCGCCACAATCTCCAGATGTACTGTCCGAATTTTATCGCTTGCAGAATCAGCAGATTGGATGCCCTTGGACAGCTCGTTCAGGGTCAACGTGCACTGCAAAACGATGCGGCAGCCGCCGCTTCACCGCTACCGCAGCCACAACATGCAGTTGCACCCCCATTTCGTCCCTATGAAGCGGCTCTGGAGACATGGACGGAGTGGTCACGCCAGTTTGGAGTTCATCTCGCCGCCTACAGAATTCAAGGTAACGAGCGGCAGCCTCATTTATTGGCGTGTGTAGGGGTGCAAACGTACCGTGTGATAGTGAAATTATTTCCCCGACGCGACGTAGCAACTCTGTCCTACGAAGAAATTTTGTGTGCTTTAGATGCCTATTTCAAGGAATCAGTTAATGTAGTTGCAAATAGGTATACGTTCTTTCGTACAAAACGTACGGCCGGTCAAACTAATAGGGAGTGGGTTGCAACTTTGCAAGGCCTTACTAGGGATTGTGCTTTTGAGTGTGAATGTGGACTCCCTTATTCAGATACAATGGTACGTGATGCAATTGCACAGAACGTTTCTGATGTTCGTATACGGGCGCATACACTGCATGTTGACGAGCACCCTGGACTAGGTTTTCAGGCGTTTCCTAGCTCCCCTCGGACCGAATGGCAGGGTGCGGGTGGCACAGCCTCGCCTGTTGTTAGGCTCCCCACCTCATCGCATACGCCAACATGGGGTCCTCCCCACGACGGGCGGAAGCCTTATCAAACAACCGTTCGCCGATTTGCGGGGGAGGAATGTGGTGTCACCGCCAGACACCACACTTGCTAGGTGATAGCTTTAAATCGGCCGCGGTCCATTAGTACATGTCGGACCCGCGTGTCGCCACTGTCAGTGATCGCAGACCGAGCGCCATCACACGGCAGGTCTCGAGAGACGGACTAGCACTCGCCCCAGTTGTACGGACGACGTAGCTAGCGATGCACACTGACGAAGCCTCGCTCATTTGCTGAGCAGATAGTTAGAATAGCCTTCAGCTAAGTCAATGGCTACGACCTAGCAAGGCGCCATTAGTAGTTTATTGCCTGAATCTACAGAGTCTCACTTGTAACGTCAATAACGATGTACAACAAGGATGGATAAAAGTAAGTATTCCAGCAGCTACGTACTTTTCTTTATAGCATTAATTACGTATCCTGTTTCAGACCTCACGCCATCCTTCGTGTGTTTATAGCGTGCATTGCGGTCCCCTCAAATCACACTGTGTCGGCACTTCTGTCGACACATCAGATTATTCCTTGCTACTGCAGTGTTATCTTGAAGCTGTGAGAAAGGAGGACAGGCGTTCCAAGGCGCGGAAGCAGAGACGATGCTGTGGGCAGGCGAAACTAGGAGAGATGTTACACGAGGTAAACAGTAAGGTAACAGCCCTGTGAAAATGCAGACGCCCCCAGACGCGGTCCCAGGGTGTTACTCTTCAAGGAATTAACATGTAACTTCATATGTCGTCTAGACGCTGTAGTAGGTTGTCACCGTAGAACTTAGTAACCAACAGGCACGTACTAGTGTATAAAGCCAGCTTGATACCAGCCCTGAGAACAGCAACGTCAGTAGAGGAGGAGGAGGAGATTAGTGTTTAACGTCCCGTCGACAACGATGTCATCAGAGACGGAGCGCAAGCTCGGGTTAGGGAAGGATGGGGAAGGAAATCGGCCGTGCCCTTTCAAAGGAACCATCCCGGCATTTGCCTGAAGCGATTTAGGGAAATCACGGAAAACCTAAATCAGGATGGCCGGAGACGGGATTGAACCGTCGTCCTCCTGAATGCGAGTCCAGTGTGCTAACCACTGCGCCACCTCGCTCGGTCAACGTCAGTAGACTCACAAGGTTTAGAAAGAGAGCGATAACGCCAAAAACTGTTGACCCAGCAGTCCCTACTCCGGGGAGCCCGAGGGGCGGGGCTAAATGACGTATAACAATAATGCTGCAAGCCTTATTTGGCAGAGCAGTTACGTTTAGCTTTCGGATGAACAGTGTTGATACCAAATACGAACTTATTTAGTGTAACTGCATTAACATCCCCGCTTTAGGAGCAGTAGAGGGGACCTAACTAAACCATGATTGGCAGGCACCTCCAAGAGACCTACGGGATTGGCTAGGTGGTGTTAAGTGGAAAAACAGTGCCCCCACGCGACTGTTTACAACCCCTAGATTCCGAATTCTGGCAGAGTTCTCAGCTCCGCGTAAGTCTGCTCTCTCCCTCTCTCTCTCTCTCTCTCTCTCTCTGAGTGCCTCAGTGAACAGTGTCACTTTCAATATGTTTTACATCTAAGATGTTGCCTTAAGATGCTGCTAGTGTTTGCTACTGTCGGTAGCATCCACTACTGGGACTTCTGCACTGGCTTCTGTTGTATCCGTGTTATGAAAGCTTTTTCTAACCCTAGGACTAGACTCCAGTGTATTAGTTAGTCCTTTCTGGAATAAACAACTATTTCAAAATCTTGGTTGTCCAAGAGTCTCCACAGCGAGTTCCCTACCGAGTCTCACCACCTGCATTTCTAGTAAATGACTGTACCAATGTTGGCTCAGATAGAAGAAACAATCAAATGCTTAACTGTGGATTGTCCTGCGTTCTGCTCTGTACCGCTCGGGAGCGCAGGCTCACCAGTAACCCCTTTTTCCCTCTCCCACCTACGTCAGCACACATGTCTGTCGTGATCTCTAACTGTAAAGTGCCTCTCTTGAAGTCTTAACATTGAAGTATCTCTTATGAAGCCTACCTGTGAAGTGTGTCTTGCAGTCTAGCAGTGAAGTGTTTCAGAACAGGAGGATCTCCGACCCCCTCTCCAAACGTGCTGAAAAAAATGGCCTGGATGTGCCCATACAGCTGATTGACCAGCTGGAATTCTTTGTCGCGCCAGTCGAATTATTTGGTCGTAACTATTGCTGCTGATGCATTATGTCTTTTCCCACATGAAGCAGTTTCCTTTCTAAAAGTATTCTTGCGTTATCTTTCGAATTTTTCACAAGGTAGGGGGCATACTCGTAAACATTTGCAGGAAGTCATGATTTACAGCCAAGTGCTGATGATAAAATTACTTTATTCGACAGCCAGTTGCGGTCCATGGGATATCATCAGGTTCATAAAAGCATTTACATAGCTTAGTTCTATGTTGTAAATGCTTTTATGAACCTGGGGATGGTCAGTGAACCGAAACTGGTTGGTTCTTCAGATCTTCAGTAATCTTTAGGTTTCAAATATCTACAAAAGTCGATGTTCTCTAGAATAGTTAATTTTTCAGGTATCTTGAAATGTCATTTACTATTCAGATGTCTCCCTGCTAGAAAAACCAAGTGCCAGGTACTGGTCTGGTCTGTTTGGACACTCCAATAGTGCTTAGGGGAACCTCATACAGCGACGGTCTTGCTGTCTGTGGCTCAGCTGGTTTGAGGTCCCCATCACCACCTCTCCACGTCCTACGCATTAGAACGATAATATCTGCTTCTGTCTCATATATTTTCGCATAGAAAATAGTCCCAGTGGTCTTTTTACGAGTCTTTTGTGATATCTTAAAATGACAGCTGTGTTGCTATACTGTGGATAGAAACGCTTCATCATACTGCATGCGGTGTAACATTATGAAGTCGAGTAGCGAAATAGTGAAGCAGAAAGGCATAGAGTATTTTCAGTAGTAATCTTAAAGTATCATCTGATGTACTCAGGTTTAAAACACATTAATTAAGGCTCTATTGTCTTTCTATTAGTAACTTCTGTAGGAAATTGTTCTTAGTTTCCTGCGATTTGAAGGTACCTGAATGCATTCCGAAGCCATCTTTCCTTTACTGAGAAAGTATCAGATTCACTATTTCCATTTTTTCCACGAAGAACATTTTTCTATATTTGCACTATCTGGTGACATCAAAGGAACATAAGAGTTTCTACGTAACATACACACTGTATGGACAGGTGTTTCTGTGACATGAAGTTCTCAAGGATGCATTCCTCTTCTTTTGTATTGGATATCCCTGCACGAAAAAGTTGAAATTGTTCCAATGCACGCTCTTACAAACTTATATTGTTTTACTATAACGAACCAGGTCACCATGTGTCATTTGCTTTAATAACTTATGGTAGGTCACTTTTCTGTCATGCTTAGGTCATCAATATTGATGTCCACTATGAGACGTAAAAATAAAGAAATAAATAAAAAGTAAAATTAATACAAGTTTTCGGTATTCTTCAGATACGAACCTAGCTTTTTTACCTGAGAAGGTTTATCTGCATAGATAAAGGTGAAAGACAATGTAGAATAAAACAAATCAAGTCGGCGGCGTGTCGTGTGCAACATTATTTATACTCAAGCGAGCAAAGAGTTTGTCATAGCATTGGAACAAGACAGATGTCTGAATATAGTACCTGCTCAAATATGTAGAATTTAGTGAGATAGCATAGTGGTCTGAGCAAAAATAAAAAAAACAGTATAACATTAACTGATATGTCCGTCGCTGCTTGGCAGAACACGACAATAGTAACAAAAAGGAGACACCTCTATGTTTTACGACTACTATTTATTTATCCATAAACCAGGTTTCAGCTTCTTAGCCATCATCAGGTGACAACTAGTTGTCGCGGCTCTAGACAAAATGTTGTGTAACATACAGAAACACTGGTGACGCAAACACAGAATTTTTAACGAAAAAAGCATTATAAATTTAACACAAAAGAATTCAAAGAAATATTTTTAAAATGAAGAACGAAGTTGATTTCACTATTGTACTTGAATTTGCCACATATCTTTAAATGAAACTTAATTAAATGAAGGAGAAAAGTGAATTGTATTTGTTCACATAAAACTAAGCTTACTTTGGTCATATTTTAATTGATGTCCGCCCCCGGTAGCTGAGCGGTCAGCGCGACAGAATGTCAATCGTAAGGGCCCGGGTTCGATTCCCGGCTGGGTCCGAGATTTTCTCCGCTGAGGGACTGGATTTGTGTTGTCCTAATCCTCATCGTTTCATCCCCATCGACGCGGAAGTCGCCGAAGTGGTGTCAAATCGAAAGACTTGCACGCGGCGAACGGTCTACCCGACGGGAGGCCCTAGTCACACGACATTTTTTATTTTAATTGATTTAAAATATGTTACAATATTTGGCAACAACATTGCAAAGCATGTTACGCATCCAACGTTTTGCATGAACACAGACTAAGTGTCAGCTCTGACAGTATAGTGGTAGTGCAATTACAAAGCAAAAGATAAACAATAAATAAATGTAAAGGGAGCAAACCATAAAAAACAATTACTCTAAACTCGAAAAACAATAGCTAATATAACGGTTTAAATTAACAATCCCAATAAAATAAAACTAGTATTTGACAGGAGTACCAAAGAGTATCTCTAAGTGGTATTACATACGGAAAGTGACGCAGAAACAGAGTAAGACAGACTTGACAATTTGTAACAACACAATATATGGAGTACGATCACAATAAAACAAATAAATACAGGGAGACAGAGGACTAGGAATGAACAGACAGTGTGAGAAACACTGGAAAACTATTATGATTAAGTGAAGTTTAGAAAAGGGCAAATATTGATATCTGTGCGGTCATTTGATGTTAAATCGAACATTGTCTACAAATACTTCTTTGACAGTGATAGTTAAAGTCTATATGCCAAAATCCGTTTAACGAAAGAAGCTTATTCAATAGAACAGACAATATTGTGTTCTTCATTTATGATTGTAAATATGTTTAGTGATTTAAAGTATGATTATCGATTTCTCGTACCGATTTACAAAACCTTGTAATTTATATTTCAAAAGCAATAAAAAATTAAGAATTAAAGAAAACTGAAGGATTCAAAGTTGAAACTTTAGGTCCGGTGAGAAATCCACCCAGAGACAAAACGAAAAGTGAAGATAAGGTGCCATATACCAACAAAATGGGCGACATGGGCTTCCCTGAGGATAATTAACTATACAAATATGTGGCTGCGATCATTTCTTTTATTCATTCATCCTGTTTAGCTATGTAATACGTTTTTACTGCGACGTAAAACTTTCGTGTCTTTCCATAATTTTGAAAACATGCTGTTTTCTCAGAAAAAAGCTCTGATAGTATCTCCAACGCAACATGCCAAAGTTATCGTTACATCTTGTATTGAACATGAGTATTTAACGCTGGTTTTCTTTTTCAGTCTCCGAAAATAATTGTTATTCTTTGGCATGTAAATGGAGAATTTTTTATTTTCTTTCAGGGTGAGTGTATGCGGCACTGACTCGCTGATTACTATTTAAATTCAGATGCTTGGTGACCGATATCATTAAAATTCAGAAAGTACTCTCACTATGGCTTTTCAGGCGTTCCCGGCTGATATGCTCGGGATATGGCTCTCGAATCACGTTTTGTGTACCCCGCAACAGCAGTAAACTTCGTAACAGTGATGAGCAGTTGCCTCGAGGAAATACTGTGGGTTACGCAAAAGTGGTCTAACGAATTACACGAAGGCCGCATATTGAATACTCTCGCTGTTCCTTACATCATAAGCGTACTGGGTGAAACTTGGAATTTTTGGTTATTTTGATCTGTAAGTGCCCTATTGTAAATGAGCTATCTCTCAACTTAAGAAAAAAATGCACAACACATTGAGCTCCGCAGACAACTGTAAATTTTGTATTTGTGCCAAAGTTACAAGCCATGATGTAACGTCAGAAATATTTTACTTTACATTCCGCTCAGAACTCAGATCTTTTTTAAAAAATTTACAGAGATTCATGGACAACCCACTTTACATTTCTTAATTTCATATTTGTGCAAGACTCGCACAAAAACATTTCAAGAAATTGACGATTTAACGACTTCATGTTACTCCTCAGGAAAAAAAACTGCGGAAATGAGATCCGGCGATTGCGCTGCACATGGGACAGATCCATCCCTTTCAATGTAGCCGGTACCTGTTGTTCATTTTCTGACGGACATTAATATCAAAGTGGAATAGTGCACCGCCGTGTTAGCGCCACATCGTCACGCAGACAACAGAAGCTACAATCTCCAACCGTTGCGACTGACAGGATAAGGTCGTATTACTTGATCTTGTACAATTCAAGACCAAAAACTTTTAAAGAATTGTAGCTAGAGAGATGAGACGGATTGTAATCATTACAGGCGACACTGTTGTGACTGTTGAAAAAAAAAACATTACGGCTGAGAGAAACCTAATCCGTTAACAATAAATTATTGGACCTTCGGACGAAACCGTAGTAATGGGCTGCATAAAACCATGACGATACACACTATGGGTCATTGGGTCCTGTTGAGTCCATATTTTCTTTACGATAGGGATGTAACTGTTGTTCTGTCAATACTTTACACACTGTCTTCTTCGAAGTGAGTATTCAACAAAGAACTTGACGAATGCTAATTGATAAATTTTCTCCCATATTACTGAAAACTACACATGAAATTCTACTGTATGACCCATTCTTTTTTGACTACCTAGGGCATATGTCTGTGGATTGAACGACTGAGTTTCTATTCACAGGAATGAATCCATCCCAACTAGGAACATCTGTTTGGCTTTCTGTTACGTCCCGTTGAACGATACATTAAAGATAGTCGCTTGACCATGTCACCACCAGGGATCTATCAAAATTGAAACATTGATTTCCCTGGCGTAAGACGGGGCTCTGTGTGCAGTACGTCTTTCGATTAACAGAAAAACAAAAGTTTTTCTCTACATCCCTTCTCCAAGTTCCTACTTTCTGTTTAACTAATTCAGTCTGGAACCGCGCGACCGTTACGGTCGCAGGTTCGAATCCTGCCTCGAGCATGGATGTGTGTGATGTCCATAGGTTATGTTAGTTAGGTTTAAGTAGTTCTAAAGTCTAGGGGGCTGATGACCTCAGATGTTAAGTCCCTAGTGCTCAGAGCCATTTGAACCATTTTTTGTTTAACTGTAGATGAACATTTCAATTTTTCCTTTTCCACTGCCATCTATCATGCCCATTATATGAAACTGATCCTGTATCAGCTCACGATGTCATCGGCTGCACAGCGGAACACTTCACCGGGAACTCGAGGTAGAAAACAAAAAACCAACCACCGAATTGACGAATGAAGAAGACGGACTTTGGAGTAACTTCTGAGGCACTAATGAGGAACATGGCGGTATTTTTTTCTGGCAACGAAGTTTGTTTGCGTAAACATCCTTGTTTCTTTCCACGAAAGTACGCCACAGTCGTTCTCGGAAAGACGACAAATATTTGTCTTCTGTTTACTTCGCTACCCATTGCCGCACGCGAAAAATCTCTCGAAGACAGAAATGAAAGGACACGTTCTGAAAAGCGCTCGGGTGGTAGGGAACAAGTGAAAGCAGAGCTCGCTGCTTCCATCCGTCGTTCGTTTACGGCTGATGGATCGCCGCTACTTGGCGCTTAGTACTGACAGCTAATTATGTTGCCGCTCACATCCAGAACGTAGTGATCTCGCCAGGGTCCTTAGTTCATCAAACTCCCAATTACAAACCACGTAAAAACGTACGTTTTACATGGGATGGCCTTTATTTCCCTATCACACTTGAATAAGGTACATGTTAATTACACGAAAGCATTCACTACCACATTAGCGTATAAGCGACGTTCGAGGCAAAGTGAAAAATATCGTCTTGTGACTGAAGCTCACTTTAAGCCCGCGTTTTTTTTATCAAATATACAATTAAGGAAGTATGGTTCTGCCCTGAGCAAACAAATTCTTCTTGTTTACTATGTTGTTTTGTATACGGTAATTTTCCTCATTATAAATTTCTGTGGAGGGTTTTCACTGCGTTGGAGAATTTGTAAGTTGATTACTATGACTTTTGGCCTGTGTTTCATAGCCAAAATGTGCTCTGCAAATTCAGAATTACCACTATTACTCTTAAGTGTCTCCCTGGTTCAGTGTATCTAATTCTGAAACTTCTGCCTGTGTTCAATATAAACAGTTTCATTCTTGACATGTAAATTGATAGATTCAAGATGTATTGTATTTGTCTGTATAGTGTTGGTTGTCTTCAGTTTCTTCTGTATAGAGTTTTCTGGTCTTTACTCCATTTTTGAATGTTTTACCAACCCAGTGATCTCATTTGCTGTCGTACGTCAGTGTGTACCAACTGTTTACCCAAGCAAGATGCTTTGGTATGTCGTTTGTCTGTTCTGTCCGCGTGTTTTATGTTCTGTGTAGCAGCGATTGTATGTTGGATTTTATCTGTTGATATGCTGAAAATGGATAGGCTCCAAACATAATAGACAATCTGAATCACTAAGATGAGATTCCCAACACATATTAACCAATAGATAAATATCGAAAAACATACAGAGCCACACAAAAATAAACACATGGAACACAAACACTCTGAACCCACCTGAATACGAAACACCCATAACAATACACAGTTAGTACACATTAACCTACAACATTCAAGCACTCCAGTGTGTTGGCAACATATTAAAGAAACTAAACATTGAAAATAGCGTACAGAACAGATAAGTCCACACAAATGAAACTGAGGACAACCAGTACTATCAAAGACAAACACAACAGGTCTGGAATCTATCAAAAGACTCCATCTCGATTTATATCGGATGGACTGGTAGAAATTTCATGATGCACTGTACACAGAACGGATCTTAAGAGGAACAACGGTCATTCTCCATTTGCAGAGCATCTTGTGGATATGAACCTAGGCTAGGCTAACAGAAATAAACACAGACCTAAAAATTCTTAAATACGGCAACGTCCCTCCACATAAACTTGCAATAGAAGAAACATACACAAAAGTCATAGTAAATAGGAAGAATTTGTGCTTCAATTTTGCCCCAGGCAGAACCATTCTGCCATAACTGAAAAATATATTTAGGAAAAATTGCTTTTCTTGTGTGGAATGTAAGATGGTTTCTTTCTTAGGCATTGTGGCATCAGCTACAGCGATACAATAATTGGAGTGTACTCGACGACTTAGCAATGGTGGAACGGCGCAAGAGGTCAAAATCAACAACGTTTTAAGTTAGGGTTGCTCATTGCTTGCTCATTGCCACCACAGACATTTAATGCCAGTGATGAGCAAGGACGAGGGAGAGGAGTAACAGTCTCTTAGAAAAAAACATTATAGTGAAGATTTCAACGGCGGTGAAGGAGGAGAAAGTGGATCTTGGAACAACAAAACTGGCGGAAGAAGCAGCTCAAAATAAAATTGCGCCTTACTTGCAAAAAGCACAAATGGTTAGCGTCTGTTCACCAGAGGTGCAGCTGGGAAATGTTTTCCTAACAGCTAATCACCTCGAGTACTATGTATAGAGGACTCATTCCCTTAACTCAAGAAACGATCAACAACTGACGTGCACTTTGTAGCAGTAAGCAGTCTCCCATCACAAAAGAAATGGGGACTAGGAATTCTGATGCTGGGGTCCTCAGACACGCTGCATGCGATGAGTCAGGGAATCCCGAAATCGGCCTTCAACAACGAACCCATAAAATCAAACACCGAGACATAAATTACCTAGCCATTTTTAAAGTAAACCCACTCTCAAAAACAGGAAAACCTTAAACTTCGACAATCTTTCTAAACGTAAAAGAATTTAATAACATCGCTGCAAGAAACAACATTTACTAATGACACACCTTTGGTTCAGAAGGGTACAGGAAATATAAGAGAAAGTCAGGAAAAGAGTTCCGAAGAATGTACATAAATTTTAAATACAGTTCATTAATAAACCCATTGAAATAGGAAGTAAAATTTAATGGGGATCTTTTTAAACAACATCAGGTGTATGACGATGGCTTTTCACCCCTACTTTGCGACTGTACGTTGCAGAAAGTATAGAGAGAACGCAGGAAATTCATCAGTACTAAGGGAGTTCAAATAAGGTAAGCATGTATATTGTCTAAAATTCACATAAATACAGTGTCTTAAACGGATTATTTTAATTCCAGCTACACGGATGCGAGAAATACAGAAGAAACATAGCAATAGAAAACAGCGTACATCAAATGGAAAGAACATTCCATACGACAAAAAATCTGTCCTGGAACAGAAAACTAAGACGCAATGAAACGGTGGTACGGCCGGAAACACTACTGTATACAGCAAAAATGCTTAACCCAATAAATTTGGGTATCTTGAAAAACTGGAAAAAGGTGACAGAATAATTCCAAGAAAAATGCTGCGACCTAAAACTAATAGTAATGCGAAGCACATAGTAAGGTCAAACAAAGAGTTCAGTTTCAAAATGGAAAACTTAACACGTGTAACGAGGAGAAGAGGGCAAAAGTTTTATGGACTCATTTATCGAATGGACAGTGATGGATTAATTAAACAGATATTGAACTAAATAAACAACTACAAATCCGAATCAACATGGTTAATTGAAAGTGCAAAGATGTCATAAACACTGGAATTAGAGCGGAGATAATACACAGCAGAACACCTTATAAGGAAACAAAACTAATGACAGGATTGCAGAAAAGTAGGTCAGGAAATTGAAGCAAGTGAATCCACAAAGAAAAGGAACGGCACGCTGCAAAGATGAAGGAAAACAGAGGAGAGAAAATTAAACACAAAGAAACTTAGCCAAAGTTGATTTAACGTATCCATTTCGTTGTGGGGACAGTTTCTCACAGGCAGAGAATCAGTATAATACGACTCGCTGATGACGGTGAAGTGGTCGTCGAAAATGAACAAAAATTTAGTGTAATGCTTAATGAAATGGAACGTATACAAAAACAAAACTAAAGTAATGAAGTCAGTAGATAGTACACATGGTGGATGGGTAATTAATACTTCGACAAGCAACTCTCGAAGACATGGATGAAGTTTTCTATCTTGGAAGTAAAACAGATTAAGAATGAAGGGCGAAAAAGACTCAGTAAAAAGGAATACGAAAGGCCACCCTGCTTCTAAAAAATCCCTAGATCTATATAAACTATGAAACATGGGAAACGGAACAGACAAAAATCAGACTTAAAAGTTATTGCAATGTGCTGTTTGCGACGATGTTACTGCCACCAGTGTATAGCTCACATTAATCCTTATTTTTAATGTCTTACCTTAAATTTTCTTTTTGCAGGCTTATTTAGAAGGAAAAAATTGTCCGATTCCTTTTAATTTGCCGTACGTATCGTATATAAGGCTCTGCTTACTTCTAGATGATGTATTGTGCTAATTTTTCAGAGATAATCTTGTGCTTCTTGTAAATATCTATTTTCTCTCTTTTGTTTTAATACTTTTGTCAGACAAGTAGTACATCATGAGTACACCACCTGACAAAAAAGCGACTCATGCAGAAGAGGAGGGAAAAGAAAATGAAATTTCACTGGTTGAGAGGGTATGTAATGTTAGTTCAGTGATTATAAAATCTAGTCAAATATTGAAAGAACTTGACAATGTGAGTCCACTTATCCTTATGTTTCAGCCGCTATGGCCTGGTTCGGTTGGGAAAGTAAAATAAGGCCGTTGTATTCCGTCCTCTCCTGAAGCAAGGCAGCCCACAACTGTTGCAGCTGGTCCTTGAAATCCTGAATACTGCGAATATAACGCAGTGGATGTCCGAGCCGGTCAGACAAATATTCTATCGGGGGAGATGACTCCAGGAGTACCTTAACATCACACAGACAGTTCATAGAGACACGTGCTATTCGTGAAAAAGCATTGTCCTGTTGAAGAACGTCACCGTTATACTGTTGTGTGAGAGGTAGTACATGAGGATGTACAACGTCTATGACATACCATTCTACCGCCAGAGTGTCGTCTATCGCTGCTAGCCGTGACCTGAAGTCATGCCCGATGGCTCACCACACCATGACGCAGAAAGTAGTACCGCTGTGTCTCTCCAAAACACTAAAAGACTTGAATCTTTCCCTAGATCGTCGCCGTACTAGCCAACGATGGTTATCGGTGGTAGTGCAGAACTGTGATTCATCGCTTTACACAACGCGACGCCATCAGCAGTCTACGTTTGCCGGTCACAGTACCCCTCCAAATGCAGCCCTTTGTATAGTCTTGTTAAAAGCTGCCTATGTGTGGGACAGTAATACCCCAAGTCTGGCTGCTGGTAGTTTACAACCAATGACGTTGGATAACACAGGAGGCTGTAAGAAGACCGTTATGTATGCTTTGATGCCAGAGAGAGGTGTGGCAGGGTAACGATGAGCTTGGTACAGAATAAGGCAGGTCGAACATGGTTGACAGAACCTTGGCAACGAGTATGCCTGCCGTCAAGTTCCCATAAAGTCTAACATCGGACCACTGTCACATCGCAATGTCCCACAAATCTGTTCACTGCATGATTTGACCAGCTGGCCACATGGATACCCACGAAGAGGCCCCTTTCGCACCCTCAGATGCTGATAACGCTACCTCACACAAGTGTGCAGCATCTCTGTAATCTTCACAGTGATCACGCAACATCTGACTGTTCACACCCCTTATATACCTTACCAGGCATGGTAAAAACGTAAACATGAACAGCAGTAATGCATTCTGGTCACCGTTCTACCAGTAATAGAAAACTGCAGTTCTGATCAGTTACATACCCGACGATGGCGCTGCAGTGTACAGAGTCACACAGACGTCTGACCATGTCTTCTGGGTGCCTCGCTTTTTTCGTTGAGCACTGAAATTTCTTTCAACAGACTAAAACTTTCCATTCTCATGAGATGTATTTTCATTTCATGAAAATGCCCTCAGTTCAGTATAATTTATTCATATCACAAGAAAAGATATTATATACGGTGGTAAGTAATTTCAGTGTGTGTGTGTGTGTGTGTGTGTGTGTGTGTGTGTGTGTGTGTACACTTGACCATCACTAAACAAGAAGTGAAACGTTTCAATATAAAATACAACACGATACATAGTACTTCCTCAAATTTTACGATGGTATTATGTAATATAGACTAGTCACTTTGCAACACTTAACGGGTCGAGCTTATAGCGATTGCTTGCTGTCACAGAAGTTGTGTCGGTGGCCGTTACATCGTCTACGGCTGCTGCAATGAAGATTCTGCCCCCAGAACGTTGGATCATTCATGCCGTCAGCATAAAACAGAAAAGCAAAGACACTTATCAAACTAAAACCATTTTAATACGTATAATATCCCTTTAACATATATTACATTACTATCGAGTTTTCTCACCAGCAGTGATTTAGGGGGAAGTGCAACAGTGAGAAAGCTTCAGTATCTTGTCACTCTACATGTTCTAGGGAAATCGAAAGGGCTGCATGAGTAATGACTGTAGATGACCTGCAAGGAAACAATGAGAACGAAGTGTCTAATAGAAAACAACAGTAAAACGAAGGTATAGAACAGTAAAACTCACTCTGGATAGGCCTCGGAAGGCCCAACTGTACCGACCGACCGCCGTGTCACCCTTAGCCGATATGCGTCACTGGATGCGGATTTGGTGGAGAATGTGCTCTCCCGGCTGCTGTCAGTTTTCGTGACCAGAGCAGCTGCTTGTCAATCAAGTAGCTCCTCATTTGACCTCACAAAGGCTAAATGCGCTTAACTCGGCAACAGCGCTCAGCAGGCCTGGAGTCACCCATCCAAGCGCTACCTGAGACCGACAGCGCTTAACTTCGGTGATATGACGGGAACCACACTAGTCTGTAGCACTCACAACTTTCAGTACTGAATTTCTTTCGCGTCTTGTTAAATCAAAAACACTCTGCAAAGATACACTTTCTACCGAGCTACTGATGCATAAAAACATGGCTGTCTTTGACACGAGCCTTGAGTAAGTGCTTTGGCGAGGTGGCTACAGCGGCCAGCGAGTTGCGAGCATGCCACGTCGTTCGAGCGGTGGACATTGCGTCTGAATGGACAAAGTGGAGTCTAGTTGGACGATGTCGCTGGCCTTGAGAGGAGTAGTATGGCGCTTTATAGCAAAGTGGGAGTTGACAACAATTTGAGTTAGAGTCTGTCGTTCACTCACAGACATCGGGTTAGAAACATGTCCCCATTTTCTGGTTCGCATTGCAGAACCTGGCATCGTGATACAGTATTTTCGGTACTTCAGCGATTCATTTCTACGTTTAGCTGTTACGTTTGTGGCTTTGTAAGTTGAGTTACTTTTGAAGCATGGCACAGAATCCAGTTTCAGTTGTTGTTGTTGTTGTGGTCTTCAGTCCTGAGACTGGTTTGATGCAGCTCTCCATGCTACTCTATCCTGTGCAAGCTTTTTCATCTCCCAGTACCTACTGCAACCTACATTCTTCTGAATCTGCTTAGTGTATTCATCTCTTGGTCTCCCTCTACGATTTTTACCCTCCACGCTGCCCTCCAATACTAAATTGGTGATCCCTTGATGCCTCAGAACATGTCCTACCAACCGATCCCTTCTTCTGGTCAAGTTGCGCCACAAACTTCTCTTCTCCCCAATCCTATTCAATACTTCCTCATTAGTTATGTGATCTACCCATCTAATCTTCAGCATTCTTCTGTAGCACCACATTTCGAAAGCTTCTATTCTCTTCTTGTCCAAACTATTTATCGTCCATGTTTCACTTCCATACATGGCTACACTCCATACAAATACTTTCAGAAATGACTTCCTGACACTTAAATCAATACTGGATGTTAACAAATTTCTCTTCTTCAGAAACGCTTTCCTTGCCATTGCCAGCCTACATTTTATATCCTCTCTACTTCGACCATCATCAGTTATTTTGCTCCCCAAATAGCAAAACTCCTTTACTACTTTAAGTGCCTCATTTCCTAATCTAATTCCCTCAGCATCACCCGACTTAATTAGACTACATTCCATTATCCTTGTTTTGCTTTTCTTGATGTTCATCTTATATCTTCCTTTCAAGACACTGTCCATTCCATTCAACTGCTCTTCCAAGTCCTTTGCTGTCTCTGACAGAATTACAATGTCATCGGCAAACCTCAAAGTTTTTACTTCTTCTCCATGAATTTTAATACCTACTCCGAATTTTTCTTTTGTTTCCTTTACTGCTTGCTCAATATACAGATTGAACAACATCGGGGAGAGGCTACAACCCTGTCTTACTCCCTTCCCAACCACTGCTTCCCTTTCATGTCCCTCGACTCTTATAACTGCCATCTGGTTTCTGTACAAATTGTAAATAGCCTTTCGATCCCTGTATTTTACCCCTGCCACCTTTAGAATTTGAAAGAGAGTATTCCAGTGAACATTGTCAAAAGCTTTCTCTAAGTCTACAAATGCTAGAAACGTAGGTTTGCCTTTCCTTAATCTTTCTTCCAAGATAAGTCGTAAGGTCAGTATTGCCTCACGTGTTCCAGTGTTTCTACGGAATCCAAACTGATCTTCCCCGAGGTTGGCTTCTACTAGTTTTTCCATTCGTCTGTAAAGAATTCGTGTTAGTATTTTGCAGCTGTGACTTATTAAGCTGATAGTTCGGTAATTTTCACATCTGTCAACACCTGCTTTCTTTGGGATTGGAATTATTATATTCTTCTTGAAGTCTGAGGGTATTTCGCCTGTCTCATACATCTTCCTCACCAGATGGTAGAGTTTTGTCAGGACTGGCTCTCCCACGGCCGTCAGTAGTTCCAATGGAATATTGTCTACTCCGGGGGCTTTGTTTCGACTCAGGTCTTTCAGTGCTCTGTCAAACTCTTCACACAGTATCATATCTCCCATTTCATCTTCATCTACATCCTCTTCCATTTCCATAATATTGTCCTCAAGTACATCGCCCTTGTATAGACCCTCTATATACTCCTTCCACCTTTCTGCTTTCCCTTCTTTGCTTAGAACTGGGTTTCCATCCGAGCTCTTGATATTCATACAAGTCGTTCTCTTATCTCCAAAGGTCTCTTTAATTTTCCTGTAGGCGGTATCTATCTTACCCCTAGTGAGATAGGCCTCTACATCCTTACATTTGTCCTCTAGCCATCCCTGCTTAGCCATTTTGCACTTCCTGTCGATCTCATTTTTGAGACGTTTATATTCCTTTTTGCCTGTTTCACTTACTGCATTACAGTTTCAGTTAATCTGTCCCAAAAGTATGGTGTCTAAACATCACCCTCCCGTTTAACGAGCTTCTTTCAATATTAACTGATGCATATAGATTGTCCTTTGTTCATTTATTTCGCTCTTTGTACCACGTGTTATACGCGTGAGCTATGTGCGTCATCGGGGCATAACTATACTATAATGCAATTATATATTTTTATACTCAACGATTCTAAAAGTTATTCGTGATCCCTTGCCGTTATTTTCAAATTCTGATGTTCCTGATTGCACTTTGCAATCAGGATCCAACTATTCCACGTAAAGTTCATTCTGCCTTCACATAAGATAGCAGTTACCGCGAACCACCACTGCGATCAGTACGCGCTGCTCAAAAGGATTAAGGAAACACGACTTTGGACGTCTGCCATACTCCATTGAGCAATTATTGAGGACTGGGTTATGTTAGCAAATCATACCTTTTTCTTTCATAAATTAACTACACAGGAAATCATCATTATAACCTCGATCTTTTTCATAGAAAGAACTGAAATGTCTGACAGGTGTCGAAAACAAAGTGGAACCAATCATTCATCCCGTTGTTGTGGGTGCTTTTCGTAGGACTTTGAGAGATTCAGTAATGTGTATGATCTCTCTGATCGTTTATCACTGCCTGGCACCTACGTGGCCTGCTCCATATAAGTCTGTGGACGTCGCCCTGTGGTATCCGTTCCCATACTTCAATGACAGCCGACGGGAATTCCTGGAGTGCCCCCGGTGGAACAAGACAACCATAACATCTTTCAAGCGTGTCCCACATATGCATGATGGGGTTTAGGTGGGGACTCATGGCCAGTCATTCCATTACTTAAAAGTCCAGGCTTGACAAAAAAAAAAAGGTCCCTGCTGACGCCCGCCACAGAGACCCTGGAAATAGAAGGAATTCAGGGCCACCACCGTATGTAGCAGCCACCACATGGTCCAATAGTATGTTTGATGTACTGCCTGCGGCAAGGTGACCATCGACCACGACAGACTCTGTATGGCTGTCAACACTGAAGTCTCGCCACACCATTATAGTACCTTGGAAATTTGTCGATGTCCTGGATATCATCTGGCAGGTATCGCTCACCACGAGTCACCACACACGAGCATGGCCATCAACTTGCGTGAGAGGACATCTAGGCTCATCTGTGAGCATCCCATTTCGTCAGTGACGAAATTGGCAGATGACATGTGAACGGTGGAACCGAAGGGAAGTTGCAAGACGTTGTCTAGTCAAGCGCGATACTCTAACAGGACACCTGTGTCGTAACCTGTTCATTACTGGGACAAGCACGCCCATTGCGTATAACCTGACTAGAAGCTGGGTTACTTACATGGCGTAAATGTTAGGGCATGTGCTTGTGAGAACTTCATAATTCGTGGAAGTCAGTTGAATGACTGTTAATGCCCATTTCGTAATGTTGAGGGAAAGTAAGTTACCCTGTTCTCCACTGACAATTTTCCTCTCTGAACTTTATAATCATATAGCTGTATATCGCTCACGGATGTAAACCTTATATATGAGAAGACATTTTCAATTCGTGGCATATTTTAGGATACATTCACTATGCGATCAAAAGTATCCGGACACCTGGCTGAAAATTACTTACAAGATCGTAGCGCCATCCGTCGGTTGAGCTGGAATTCAATATGGTGTGCCCGCATCTCGTGGTCGTGCGGTAGCGTTCTCGCTTCCCACGCCCGGGTTCCCGGGTTCGATTCCCGGCGGGGTAAGGGATTTTCTCTGCCTCGTGATGGCTGGGTGTTGTGTGCTGTCCTTAGGTTAGTTAGGTTTAAGTAGTTCTAAGTTCTAGGGGACTGATGACCATAGATGTTAAGTCCCATAGTGCTCAGAGCCATTTGACCCATTTGACCCAATATGGTGTCGGCCCACCTTAACCCTTGACAACAGCTTCCATTCTCGCAGGCATACGTTCAATCTGGTGCTGGAAGGTTTTTTGGAGAACGGGACCCCATTCTTCAAGGGGAAGTTTTATGGACACATATATCGAATAAACAGTAACGGATTAATTAAACAGATATTGAACTAAATAAACAGCTACAAATCCAAATCCACATGATAAACACTAGAATTAGAGCGGAGATAACAGACAGCAGAACACTTTATGCTGAAACAAAACAAAGGACAGGATTGCAGAAAAGTAAGAGGTCAGAAAATTGAAGGAAGTAGATCCACAAAGAAAAAGAACGGCACACTCCAAAGATGAAGGAAAACAGAGGAGAGAAAATTAAACACAAAGAAACGTAGTCAAAGTTGATTTATCGTACCCATTTCGTTGTGGGGACAGTTTCTCACAGGCAGCGATTCGTTGATGATGGTGAAGTGGTGGTCGAAAATGAACAAAAATTTAGTCGATTGCTTAATGAAACTGAACGTGTGCAAGCTGATGACCAGAATATCCACGTGGACAAAAAGGAGAGGTATCAATGTCGCTCGGTGAGGCCTGACACGAAGTCTGCTTTCCAAACCATCCCACAGGTGTTCTATAGTACTCAGGTCAGTACTCTATGCAGGCCAGTCCATTACAGGGATGTTATTGTCGTGTAACCACTCCACCACAGGCGGTGCGTTATGAACAGGTGCTCAATCGTGTTGAAAGAAGCAACCGCCATCCCCGAATTGCTCTTCCACAGTGGGAAACAAGCAACAAGTTGCTTAAAACATCAGTGTAGGCCTGTGCTGTGATAGTGCCACGCAAAGCAACAAGGGGTGCAAGCCCCCTCCATGAAAAACACGACCACACCACAGCACCACCACCTCCGAATTTTACTGTTGGCACTACACACGTCGGCAGATGACGTCCACCGGCCATACCCACACTCTGCCATGGGATCACCTCATTGTGTACCGTGATTCGACACTACACAGCGTTTTTCCACTGTTCAGTCATCCAATGTTTGAGCTCCTTCGACCAAGCGAGGCATAGTTTGGTATTTAACGGCGTGATTTGTCGCTTACTAGCAGCCTCTCGAACATGAAATCCAAGTTTTCTCACCTCCCGTCTAACTGTCATAGTACTTCCAGTGGATCCTTATGCAGTTTGGAATTCCTGGGTGATGGTCTGGATAGACATATCAACACAACTGGCACTGCTAAGAGTATCCTACGACTTCCACATAGCTGGCAACAGATTATACAGAATGCTGGTGGCTACTTTGGTCAGCATAACTTTGAAACTTGTATCTATTTTGTACGAGCTGTAAATAAATAGTTGCTACTATTAAAGTTCCAACCCTCGTATATTGCGCCGGCCAGTGGATCACAACGATAACTACGTGTGTACATCATTACAATAACATGTTACGATATTTCGATGTACTGTCCCTGTGTTCAAACTATATGTGAGTAAATGTGTAAGACGAAGGTAGTAACAGTCTCCAGTTGCGTCTAACGACAATAAATCACTTTACATCATACAAAATTTCAGTGACTATTATTGCAAGACCTATATTTCTTGAGTATAGTATTACTGAGCAGCCAGAACTCGTTTTAACAACTCTCTGCTAAAACCGTCATTGCTTAAACCATTAGGCCCACGGTCACTTAGTTCAAAGTTTAGGGCTGCTAGACTATTTAGAATTTCAATACTCAAACTTTAAATGGCAACGTTACATCTGTTTGCTGTGCCTAGGACCTCTTACGCTGGATAGAACTACAATAAACGTTAAAATGTGGAGAGTGTAATAAGGTTATTTATTGAAAACCCAAATATCGAAGGAAACAAAATGTAATTTGGCCTGTATAGTACAATAACAACTTGTTTATTTTGGAAGAACTTGTTTTCACAGTATCAAGTAGTATATACGGTGTCCAGCAACTGCGCCTAAAAGTGCCAACGTTAAAATCTGTGTGAATAGACATGAAAATTCAGAAGCATAGGAAAGACACTTGCGAATATTAATTTGATTGAACAGGCCAAATATTTTTCAGGAACTTAATGGACTGATGACTTCAACCACAAAATTGTCTTTTTAATGGCTTAAATTGGATTTTCGCATGGATCCATAAACGTTAATGCTTGTGCAACTTCAGACAAAGACGCAATTTTGGGTGACATCGCACAGGTACTTGGAGAAGCAAAGGCAAAGAATAGGGAGTAGCAAGGCAATTCGACACTCTGCAGCACCTAACTCTTGTAAGGAATCTACACATCAATGTGTCAAAAATCCGCCTCAATTGCGAAATGTTACTGGTCTTTACCCACGTTTCAGCTAGAGTAATCTAGCATTCTTCAGAAGCATAAAATAAACTAATACATGCCAGAATAAGGCACGGTCAAACATAAAAAGCTGAAGTGCCGTGGTACCATGTCAGGCCACGTTACTTATCTGGGGAACAGCCCCGGCCCCACTTCATGGAAAGCAGTCGGTTAGCCGCGGACGCTACGTTGGAACATTCCTCAGCTAAGTAACGTAGCTTGACATGGTACCTTGGTACTTTAGCTTTTTATGTGTGACCGTGCCTTATTCTGGCATGTTTTAGTTTATTTTATGCTTGTGAAGAATGCTAGATTACTCTAGCTGAAACCTGGGTAAAGACCATTAAAATTTCGCAACTCAGGCGGATTTTTGACATATTAATTTATCACAGTTGCTGACAGGGCTGCAACATGTTAAAAACTCTTAAATCTACACATCATAGACAAACCACACCAGACTGTAGCTGCAACAGCTACAAGTAGCAAAATCGGTGACACCAAGTGCCGACTTCATCATCTAGCAGTGGAACTACTAACTGCACTGCAGCGTGGTAGCCCAACAGATAACTTCAAGCGACGACAGTTCCACCAAGTGGCCAACCAGTGAACTATAGCCATCATGCCAAGCAGCGACACTTCCATTGTCTGGTGAGTCACCAAACTTCACCAATGCCAACGTGTCAAGTGACTGTGGTGGTAATTAGAAGCAGGCAGTTGTGGACTGACCAGTGAGATGTAAACACAGAATCACATCCACCATCATATTTTATAAACATCATGACATGTACAATTGTCAATGGGTGAGTGAAGATCTGCTGGTGCTCTAGCAACCCGTATTGCACAACCTTTAGAGCATATAAGTTTTATTTTTCAATAATGCAGAGGACTATAAACAGTGTTTTTGATACATTATGATGTTTCACCTGAATTATACTAAGCATTGTATGTTTGTTAATACAACTAAGCAGTGATGGTAGCAAGTAGCAACAATTCAGATGTGCTATTTATTGTGAATTATGGGTATATCTTCTTATTGATTGACAACTCATATCGTACTTAAATACTTCGTGAAAAACTATAAATGTTGGAGTCAGTGTTGACGGTTATAGACTTATGAGAATTTCTGTATACAGTCGTTAATTTTGATTAACTGATGGAGGACGGTGGTAATTCTCTTAATTTTTTGTTAATTAGGAGGAGTGTTTAAATTATCAAGGGATTCTTTTGTAATAATTGAAAGTATATCGTGAATAAGCTGCAGATCTAGTGAACTAATGTAATTGATTGAGGGGTAGTCTCTCGAAAAAATGGAGGAAATGAAGCATGAAAGATGACACAGCAATCAGTACTTGTGGACTGTCAGTTGGCAGCCATAAACCGACTGCCCTCAGACACCAAAAAACAGTGAGAGATGAACCAAGTATAGTTGGGAACAGTTACAATTAATATTGGAAGTGATCTCAAAGAAATTGCAGGAAACCAAGTAGAGTATAGAGAAGTTACCATGGAAGAAAACAAATACCTGGATGAATAAAGAGATCATAGAGAAGATACCACAAGAAATCAAAGAGAACATAAAGAAATTATACCAAGAAAATAAACAGAAATTAAAGAAACAGCTGCACGAGCATATAGAAAGAATGAAGAGAGACCACAAAGAAAGATATTCCAAGTATCAGAAGAATGTGGACTAACTCCAGGACAATATGAATGGAATGACTGTTGAGATAACAGGAAAAACTGAGAAAAATGTTTTCGAGCCTAAAAAAGTACAAAAGAAGAAGATTCAAGAAGGTGTGACTCATCAAGCACAACAGATTGAAGATGTAACAGAAATATTATGAGACTGACACAGAGAAAGATGATAAATTAAATTCCGAACTGACGAGTTGTGTGCCAAACCTCCAATTGTGACACTTCTGGTAATTTGTTAAAGGCAGGCGTGAATATATTAAACAAACTTTATGTAAAGATTCACCAGAATGGCATGTCCAGGTGACTATGCAGATTGCGAGCACCCAACAAGAAATATCTGCAGTCAGAAGTTTAGTTCGAGGTGCAGCACCAACTGAAAACCCACTATTTGATGAAGTGCTTTTCCCACAGTTTTTTCTAGACCGTACAGTAATGCTGTGACTTCTAGTTACTGAGCAACGCACTGTACAAAATATCGACAACCTCTGAGCTGCACAATATCTTGCTACAAGAGAGCTTACTCAAACACAGACAATACCAGCCTTGTGTCACAGGAAACACTCATTCATTTATGTTCATTAAGTCGTTCAAAGGTGTGTTTCTCTCATCCTGGTCGGAGCAGCAAAAGATACACTTTACGACAGGATAAATACAAGAAGATGGAGCCCTATGGACAGCACAAACAGCTGAGTGCTGTCATACTTATGAAGAATTCCAACGACCTTTTTTGTCAAAACATTGGTCTCGTGGTCATCAGGAGAAACTTATTTTCTAAGTTTTTAACCCAGAACAATTCAGGCGGCCTCTGCCATTATTTCGAAAGTATTATTTCCAAAAGTATTTAAAAGTAACTCTCGCACAAAGCCAATTTCACACTAAGATGTGCTGAGAATTTTTAAGCAAAATTTCCATTAGATAGTCGTGAAAAGTTAATACACGCACAGGAAGATAACCTAGAACACTTTATATCAGATCTATAGTCAATTGACCTTACACACGAAGATGTGAAGGCCAGTAAGAACAATAATGGCCATAACACTGCACGTCCCCCCAGCCAGCCGCGCGCCCCGCAGTAAGGAAACTACAGGTTGCATGGCATTCACAATCTGCTTGAGACCTCACAGCTGACGTTATCGGGGTATAGTGCTAGGTGATCTGATCATCGCCTGTCAGATCTGACAAGAAATAATAATAGGAGATATAATAATAACAACTGGTATCATCCCGGATATGAGGGATGTGACGGTGGACGAAATTACAGGAACAATAAAAATAATTATTACTGGCATGCACAGATTGCAAACCAGAATCAAAGAAATGAGAATAATACATACGTAAGGTGTCAGTCAAATCCAACACCTTCCATGAAAACACTGACATGATAGCAAATCCAGCAATATGTCACATAGCTCCCAATAAATCCTGACATTAAATTAACCAAAGTAATATGATCAACGAGTGAGCAAATGGAATACCACAGACTAACAAGAACGCCTAAATGCATGTCATACCTCCCCACTGTGAAACAGACGCAGTTCTGAGGGGAGAAACGAGAACAGAATCCGAGAGCAGAGCCTTGTACGCTAGAAGGCCCTACAACAAGAGCACGACAATGGCACACCCACATCATCAGCCAACCACCGGGAGGTCCATCCCCCAGCCCATGTTAAAAGATAGAGCCCTCCAGAAGAACAGTATACATTTTACGATAACACTAAAAGGGTCACACCAGCTGCAAGTTTTAGTGTGAGACTATACGTGTCTTAAGTAGAAAACATTAAAAACATTTCCCCACCACGAAAAGTATAACGTTTCTCATTGGATAGACAATTTTTTTAGGCAGAGCATGAAGTTAACATTGAGACGCTGATTGGTCAGTTGAAAACACAGCCAGATACCTTTTTCTTAAACCAACTTCGGTGAACAGTAGTAAGGATAAGTTCGAGAGAGTTGCTACCGAGACGGTGAGGTGTGTGGAGCTGCGCCCCCACCGCCCCTGACGCTGCCTAACCACCGACAAGGTAATGAACGCACGTGATGCCGCATGAGAGTGCATAAGGCTTCACTCAGAACTGCAGAAGTCTTATCTGTTACATCCCCTTTTTACGTAATACTAGTGTCGATCGTCAATTAAACTTCGTGGTATTCACATTTGCTACTTGAAGCTAAAATCTGAAATACGACGATTTTTCTGTTATATAATTATTGAGAAGCCGCATCAGCCACTGTAATTTACGACAGGTTAAATATGTAATTAAAGATAATTGAGGGTCACTGTAGACCATTTTTGATAGTTTTCTCTTTCATGAAACTTAATTTAAACCTAGATTATAGATGTGATATGGCATAGGTCATCCTTCGATCTACACTCCTGGAAATGGAAAAAATAACACATTGACACCGGTGTGTCAGACCCACCATACTTGCTCCGGACACTGCGAGAGGGCTGTACAAGCAATGATCACACGCACGGCACAGCGGACACACCAGGAACCGCGGTGTTGGCCGTCGAATGGCGCTAGCTGCGCAGCATTTGTGCACCGCCGCCGTCAGTGTCAGCCAGTTTGCCGTGGCATACGGAGCTCCATCGCAGTCTTTAACACTGGTAGCATGCCGCGACAGCGTGGACGTGAACCGTATGTGCAGTTGACGGACTTTGAGCGAGGGCGTATAGTGGGCATGCGGGAGGCCGGGTGGACGTACCGCCGAATTGCTCAACACGTGGGGCGTGAGGTCTCCACAGTACATCGATGTTGTCGCAAGTGGTCGGCGGAAGGTGCACGTGCCCGTCGACCTGGGACCGGACCGCAGCGACGCACGGATGCACGCCAAGACCGTAGGATCCTACGCAGTGCCGTAGGGGACCGCACCGCCACTTCCCAGCAAATTAGGGACACTGTTGCTCCTGGGGTATCGGCGAGGACCATTCGCAACCGTCTCCATGAAGCTGGGCTACGGTCCCGCACACCGTTAGGCCGTCTTCCGCTCACGCCCCAACATCGTGCAGCCCGCCTCCAGTGGTGTCGCGACAGGCGTGAATGGAGGGACGAATGGAGACGTGTCGTCTTCAGCGATGAGAGTCGCTTCTACCTTGGTGCCAATGATGGTCGTATGCGTGTTTGGCGCCGTGCAGGTGAGCGCCACAATCAGGACTGCATACGACCGAGGCACACAGGGCCAACACCCGGCATCATGGTGTGGGGAGCGATCTCCTACACTGGCCGTACACCACTGGTGATCGTCGAGGGGACACTGAATAGTGCACGGTACATCCAAACCGTCATCGAACCCATCGTTCTACCATTCCTAGACCGGCAAGGGAACTTGCTGTTCCAACAGGACAATGCACGTCCGCATGTATCCCGTGCCACCCAACGTGCTCTAGAAGGTGTAAGTCAACTACCCTGGCCAGCAAGATCTCCAGATCTGTCCCCCATTGAGCATGTTTGGGACTGGATGAAGCGTCGTCTCACGCGGTCTGCACGTCCAGCACGAACGGTGGTCCAACTGAGGCGCCAGGTGGAAATGGCATGGCAAGCCGTTCCACAGGACTACATCCAGCATCTCTACGATCGTCTCCATGGGAGAATAGCAGCCTGCATTGCTGCGAAAGGTGGATATACACTGTACTAGTGCCGACATTGTGCATGCTCTGTTGCCTGTATCTATGTGCCTGTGGTTCTGTCAGTGTGATCATGTGATGTATCTGACCCCAGGAATGTGTCAATAAAGTTTCCCCTTCCTGGGACAATGAATTCACGGTGTTCTTATTTCAATTTCCAGGAGTGTATTGTAGAACTTGGAAACCCATTCAAGGAATATTCGTTCACATTTTTGTTGAATGCAGGTGGTTTTTATCATCGTGTATTAAAATATTTCTTTTTATCAATAGTACAATTTATAAACAATGTTGTGGGCTTTTTCGACGTTATTTTACCAGCTAACTAGAAAATAGGAAAGCCTTGAACCCCTTCCACTAAATTTAGTTAGTATTAAGATTCTTTTACAGCGAGTGCAGTGGAGCTGATGCAGAAATCATTAAGTAGTTGATTATATCATCGCTAGTCTCACTGAACTCTTCTGAATTCTACATGTCATGTGTGGTCTGGCGTCTCCTTACCAGCAGCAGGTCCCAGGTTCAAACTAGTCAATTCCCTAAAAAACACACTCAGAGCGTCGACGTGCGAAAATGGTAGGGAGACACGACTTGGAACAAACAGACACCACGCAGAATATTAGACATACCCACAGTATAGTCAGGTACTGCCAGGTCTGGCTGACATGGCTGGCCAAATCAGGGTCATTCCGTGACTATCATAGAACCCATGAACAAACCGCCCCCCACTGTCTGTGTTGAAGGTTCAACAAACTACGTTCGACCTCATTAAGCCCTCCGATGTCGGTCGTATCACAAGGTGGGGGGGCAATGTTGGTAGCCACGTGAACACGTTGCTCTATAAGGAATATAATATTAGAGAAGAATTGTGCAATAATCAGCTTACAGATTCGAATGAAATGCAAGCGGTGGTGCAAACATCTATAAACGCTATTGCACGAACAATCCCTACAAAGAATATTTTAGATACTGGAGCATCTGTGCACTTCATGTCACAAAGTTCACACAACTGGCCATTAAAATTGCTACACCACAAAGATGACGTGCTACAGACGCGAAATTTAACCGACACGAAAAAGATGCTGTGATATGCAAATGATAAGCTTTTGAGAACATTCACACAAGGTTGGCGCCCGTGGCGACACCTACAACGAGCTGACATGAGGAAAGTTTCCAACCGATTTCTCATACACAAACAGCAGCTGACCCGCACTGCCTGGTGAAACATTGTTGTGATGCCTCGCGTAAGGAGGAGAAATGCGTACCATCACGTTTCCGACTTTGATAAATGTCGGATTGTAGCCTATCGCGATTGCCGTTTATCGTATCGCGACATTGCTGCTCGAGTTGGTCGAAATACAATGACTGTTAGCAGAATATGGAATCAGTGGGTTCAGGAGGTTAATACGGAACGCCGTGCTGGATCCCAACGGCCCCGTATCACTAGCAGTCGAGATGACAGGCATCTTATCCGCATGGCTGTAACGGATCGTGCAGCCACGTCTCGATCCCTCAGTCAACAGATGGGAACGTTTGCAAGACAACAACCATCTGCACGAACAGTTCGACGACGTTTGCAGCAACATGGACTATCAGTTCGGAGACCACGGCGGCGGTTACCCTTGACGATCCATCACAGACAGGGGCGCCTGCGATGGTGTATTCTACGACGAACCTGGGTGCACGAATAGCGAACCGTCTTTTTTTCGGATGAATCCAGGTTCTGTTTACAGCACCATTATGGTCGCATTCGTGTTTGGCGACATCGCGGTGAAAGCACATTGGAAGCGTGTATTCGTCATCGCCATACTAGCGTATCACCCGGCGTGATGGTATGGGGTGGCATTGGTTACGCGTCTGTCACCTCTTGTTCGCATTGACGGCACTTTGAACAGTGGACGTTACATTTCAGATGTGTTAAGACCCGTGGCTCTACGCTTCATTCGATCACGGCGAAACCTTACATTTCAGAAGGATAATGCACGACCCCATGTTGCAGCTCCTGTACGAGCCTGTCTGGATACAGAATATGTTCGACTGCTGGCCTGGCCAGCACATTCTCCAGATCTCTCACCAACTGAAAACTTCTGGTCAATGGTGGCCGAGCAACTGACTCGTCACAATACGCCATTCATTACTCTTGGTGAACTGTGGTATCGTGTTGAAGCTGCATGGGCAGCTGTACCTGTACACGCTATCTAAGCTCTTACTCAATGCTCAGGCGTATCAAGGCCGTTATTACGGCCAGAGGTGGTGGTTCTGGGTACTGATTTCTCAGGATCTATGCACCCAAATTGCGTGAAAATATAATCAAATGTCAGTTCTAGTATAATATATTTGTCCAATGAATACCCGTCTATCATCTTCATTTCTTCTTGGTGTAGCAATTTTAATGGCCAGTAGTGAATTTAATAAAATTAAGGAAGTATTCAAAGCACCAATACACCCGGTACAGAATTGTCAGATAACAGGAGCTGTTATTGCAAGGTCGCAGCATTTCAAATGGCAAATTCAAAAGTTTTAATAGTTAATGGAACAACCTTATGCCGATTCCAAATTCTAAAGAATCTTGTAATAGACTGAGTTTTTAAGGAACAACGACGCAACAACTGACTTCTTCCAAGATAAGTGCTATTTGTGCAACTTAATACAAGTTCCAGGTAAACCCGGTAAATACTATCAAAGGATAACAGCACGGTTTTTAAATACTAAGGGCACCCACGATACATCGACATGCTGGATTTAAAATTATACAGACTTCACTAGTATGCCTGGTGATGTACTTAAATCACCAGATCTTTATGAGCAACAAGGACAACAACTTAAAGAGTTACGAATGACATGTATTCGATAATACAATCCTGGAGGAATAAACACATGGATGTAGCGCCACATGAAACTTTCTGTAGCCAGTCGTTTCTCATCCCATAGTCGAAACGTGAGACCGCAAGATTATGAAAATAATATCGTGGAATATTATCGAGCTTTCACAGTTTCAGTATTGCAGACCATTACCTATAACGAAACCTAATGGGGACTTATTTCTGGTCTTACATGTACATGGAATTAATAAAACTATAATATTAGATACACAACCTGAGAATTTGGAGGAGCAATTACAAAAGTTTCACGGTGTACACTTTATCTAGCCTCTAGTCTGAGATCTTCCTACCAGCAAATCCCCTTAACAGTAGAGTCCAGGAAATACATTGCTTTTGTTCACGCTGGCAGGAGCTATCGATTTTGTGTTTTATCTTACGGTCTAACTGCGAGCTCTGGTAAATTTATTACAGTGCTAGACTATGTGGTCAGACCTGATTTGCTAGAGGCAACGTTATATGTTGGTGACATTTTAATTGTTACTTCCGTATGGAAAGAATACCTGGATTCACTAGATAGAATTTTGTGTAAACTTTCACAGAGTAGAATGACAGCGAATCTACAAAAGTGGAAGTTTGCTAGAGAGAAAATTAAGTTTCTAGGTCATACTGTTTCCCTGTCAGGTACAAACAACATTAAAAGTATTTATTGGGCTACGTCCTTCCTTTCGTTGTTTTGTGCCCAATCAGTTGCTGGACACCCTGTCACTCTTTAGATTACTAAACAATAACACAGTTTGCTTTTGATCAGACAGTTTTCAAACAGATTGCTATGCTTTAAAAGATGCACTTGAGAGTGGCAATATCCTACGTCACCCTGATATGAGGATAGATTTTGTATTGCCACTGACGCATCCTTCACAGGAATTGTAGCTTGTCTGTTTTAGATTCCAGAGAGAAATGTAAAGTTGAGATTGAAATGATGAGATTTGTAAGTGGGACTTTGAATGGGAAAGGGGATATTTAGCTACCGAACTTTAAGCTCCAGCCGTCATTTAGGCTTTTAAGAAATTTAATTCTTACGTTTATGGTAAACATACCAAGGCTTACTGCAAGCTCCAAGCACTTAGCTTTCTATTAACATGTAAGTTACTGCGCCCTGGAATTGCTAGATGGACAGAATTTCTTCAAGAATATGGCTTTAAAATAATGCATATAAAACGTAACGATAATGACGTCACGGACGCTTTATCGTGTCTGCCAAAAGGAGTAACCTAACTTTCTGATCTCACTGAATAAACCACAGACTATAGAATATATCTGATGAAAGACACCTGCTACATTCAGTACTGTTTAGACATGTGTAATAATATGGAAACATTGCAAGAGTTAGATCCTAAGTTAAGTAAGGTAAAAACACTTCTTTCAGACAACCCATCTGTAAGAATTCAGCAACTTTATAAGATTCACGATGATGCATTGTTCTACCGACGCAATGTCAATAGTAATAACTGGTATGTACCGGTAGTACAGACAGAGAATCTTTAGTTTAGCATACTCACTATGTTTATAGACTCACTAGATTTATGCTAAAAGCTTGAGGAAACTGAATTTATACTGCTGTTTTCCAAATATGCGCAGATACGCAGAACAGCTTTTAAAAACCTGTCTCATGTGCCACAAGGCTAACCCAGCAAAGAAATGTCGCAATATAGAACTACAGCCAATACTACCAACAACCGATGCATTTAGTCATCTGTCGATATAGCTGGGCCAGCGCTGGCTGCACGAGATGGTGTCAAATATTTACTATCTTTCTATGGTCTTTTCTCTAAATGTGATAAACTATACGCTTTGAAGTGAGCAGAAGCATCTGCTGTAATAAGGATTCAGAAACAGGACATACTCACGGTTGGCAAAACTGTTGCATTCCTCACATCGTAATTTGCATGTAGAAAAGAAGAAAGATTTTCTGAAAGGCAATGACAGAAAGCATGTTTTGTTATCTCGCTTTCACCGGTCAAGTTCGCCGTCGAACGTATTTTTAGAGAATTTCGTCGATTTGTAAGAACATAATTGTGGAAATACACAACCCACCCATACTGGGTCGAGCTTGTACGTAGAACTTTTCGAGCAAATAGTACATAGTTTTCCAGTTTACACTACACCTTATAAACCTACTAAATTACTGAGCAACAACAAAGAAGCAAATGACTGGATAAAGTCCTTGCCATGTCTCAGAAGAAACCACTTACAAGCATAGGTAACAGACGCACTAATCTCACTGATAGAACTCGACAGCGGACACACGATAAAAAGTTAGGACGAGTTCAAATATACTGTACATTCTCGGAGAAACACTTTTGCTTATATCACATCCGAAATCTTCTGCTCTGCAGGAACGCAATAGCAAATAGCAACTGCGTCACACCGGTTCATATAAAATATTACCGAACCTAATTGAGAGTTACTTTTTGGCTTTTCCAACATCCGAGAAAATTAAAGTTTTATACACGCACCACAGTCTGAAGATATGTTTACATAGTTAGCCACAATGTTTTTAAGCAGAGAATCATCGTAAGATATATCTGTTTACTACCAACAGATTATAAAATATGAGGGATTGAAGTTTGTATACATGTAACTGCATTCTATGAACTCTCGTTAAGGTTGTTACACTGAGTATATTTGATTGGAATACTACCTGCATGAAAGACTAAAGAGTAGTCTCATGTCTAAACATTCATTCTGTACTCTTACTGTTGTGTCAGCAGAAGAGCTAACACCGTGTTATGAGTGGAGGCCGAAATGCGCGCGTTTTAGCTCACGCAGGCTGGCGTGAGGAGGGAAGAACTATACTGACGTGAGGTCTGGAACATGACAAGGAATTAGAATTCAAAAAGCGGACGTAGCTAATTTGATACTTAACTTTAATCCATTAATGATGAACGTCGCTCTTGACGGTACATGATTCACAATATTATCTGTTCAGAAGACATAGTAGCTGAATATGGCGCCTTGCTAGGTCGTAGCAAATGACGTAGCTGAAGGCTATGCTAAACTGGCGTCTCTGCAAATGAGAGCGTATGTAGTCAGTGAACCATCGCTAGCAAAGTCGGCTGTACAACCGGGGCGAGTGCTAGGGAGCCTCTACAGACTAGGCCTGCCGTGTGGCGGCGCTCGGTCTGCAATCTCTGATAGTGGCGACACGCGGGTCCGACGTATACTAACGGACCGCGGCCGATTTAAAAGATACCACCTAGCAAATGTGGTGTCTGGCGGTGACACCACACCTGCTGTTTTGTTTAACATGAAAACACTTGCACTTATGTTCTGAGATAACAATCTCATTATCAATCTCGTTATCAAGAAACTAGCAGTGGCTAGAAGCAAGATTTGTGGTTTCCATGACACTAATGTATATCCAAAGTGGACACTCTGAACATACTACCCTGCTGAACGAAAAAGTAAAATAGGCACGAACTGCACTGTCTGTAGCGGCTATTGCGACATTATGTTGAAGAGTGATATGAATTTAATTGTATACAGGGTGTAAATTTTAAGTTTACAAAGCAGAATAACTCGAAAAATAAGCTTCACGCGAAAAAATGTGTAGAAACCTAAGTTGATTATTTTCGAGGGGGACATCTGCTGGTGCAAAATTAGCCCACCACCCCAGCCCCCTGGGGGTGAGGCGGGAGGCAACTTTAAAATTTCATATGGGAACCCCCATTTTTTATTGCAGAATCAGATTCTACAAAAAAACTACGTACATTTTGTCTTAAACATTTGTTTTGATTCTGTTGGCGCTGTAATTCAAGGAAATTCATGTTCTCATTTTTGCTTGGAAAATGTTTACGGGTAAATAAAAAATACTTATTTACTTCGTAAATTTTGATTCGCTAAAACTAAAACTCTCCCTCTCTCCCCATAGGGTAGGGTTTGAGAGAGAGGAATTAGACTTTTACAAATGTTGACCCACATATTATTTTTTCCTTAGATTCGGATAAGTCTTGTTTGTCAATATTTGTAAAACTGTAATTCCTCTATCTCAAACCCCACCCTATGTGGAGAGAGAGAGAGAGTTTTAATTTTAGGGAATCAGAATTTACGAAGTAAATAAGTATTTTGTATTTATCTGTAACCATTTTCCACGCAAAAACGACAGCATGTTTTTTCTTGTACTACAGCGCCAACTATCAAAAATCAAACAACAAATGTTTAAGACAAACTGTATGTAGCATTTGGAGAATCTGATTCTGCAATAAAAATGGCGGTTCCCATTTGAAGTTTTAAAGTTGCCTCCCCTCCCACCCCCAGGGAGCTGGGGTGGCAGGCTAATTTTAGCACCAGCAGATGTCCCTCTCGTAAATAATCAGCTCTGGATTCTACACATTTTCTCCTGTGAAGCTTATTTTTCGAGTTATTCTGGTTTGTCAACTTAAAATTTGCACCCTGTATACTAGTTTGTACGTCTTCCTACGTAGGGCAATGCCGACTAAACTGCTATACACCCATGACTACACACCGGTATGATAAGAACTTTTACGGCGAGCACCGAAAAGATTTTCTTTATGTAAACATTTTACACTGAAGCTATATATATTGTGATGTGTCGACAGAAGTGCCGACACAGTGTTATTTTGAGGGGGCTATAAGCTCACGGAGAATCTTGAAGTCTGAAACAGGACACTCAATGAATTGCTATAAAGAAAAGTACGTTGCTTTGGGAATACTTAACTTTTATATCGTCCTTTGGTTTACAACGTTCTTGATGAGACATTTCATACGATAACTATCAAACTATGTAAGGCTAATGGCGCCTTGCTAGGTCGTAGCCATGGACTTAGCTGAAGGCTATTCTAACTATCTCTCGGCAAATGAGAGAAAGGCTTCGTTAGTGTATTCGCTAGCAAAGTCGTCGTACAACTGGGGCGAGTGCTAGTCCGTATCTCGAGACCTGCCTTGTGGTGGCGCTCGGTCTGCGATCACACAGTGGCGACACGCGGGTCCGACATGTACTAAATGGACCGCGGCCGATTTAAGCTACCACCTAGCAAGTGTGGTGTCTGGCGATGACACCACATATTTTTCTTATGGTAATTCATGCAAGAAGCTTCGAAGACTATTTAAGGTATTCTTCTGACAGCTTTATCTAGAAAAAGAATCTAGTAATGTCTAGTGGACGTAAGTTTTGCTGAAGTTAGTTGTATCTACAATGTCAAGTGATACTTCATGTTTGAGGTTTTCCTTGCTTTGAATCAACTCAAGCGAGACTTATTTTCTTGCTCTGCCGTGTACAGATGTTTTCTTCGTGATATACAGTATGCCTCACGTCTGAATCTGAAATAGTGTAGCGCCGGTATCGTAATGAGTATTCAAAAACCAAATCAGCCTAAATGCTATTTACCCATTAAACACTTTTGTAAAGGACTAGGATAGACTAATAAATGCAAAAGAAAACTGTTAAATTTTCTAAGTAGGATACCGAATAAGTAAATCTATTTCTTTCCGAGATCCGAAAACATAAAAATCTGAACTGTTATTGTGCTGTGTAAAAAACTATGATAAGCTGCTAAGTAAAAGTAATGTATGTGAACCAGAGTGAAAACTGTGGGAAACCATTTTGCAAGTGTGTGTCTGTCATGATGTGTTCGTGGAATTAAAAATATGAACCTAGACAGGATCGAGTGTTTGGTGTAAGTTGCGACCTGTGAACGAATTATTCCGCCGACACTCAAAAAAGAACAAAAGTTTTGTTTACCTGAACTATATGCGGTGAGCTGTTGACTAGTTGTGATCTCTGGTGTGAGTTACTACGTGTAATGGACTCATCGAAGCGGCATCATCTTGCATTTCTGTCATGGGAACACGTTACGCACTCCGCAGTCAAGTCACTGTTTTGCCCGGTGGAAGTCCTGACTACGCACCACAGACTTGATTGTCGAGCTGGCTGCAGCGCAAGTAGCGCCACTGCAGAATTTAAAACAATGTGAAGTGTCAATGAACGTAAGGAGTATGAGCAACATGACTCAAACATACAATGCGTGTTACATACATTTATTGTGAACTGAGATGATAGAGACTGCGTTGTGTTGTCTAACAACCGTAGAGCTTGCGTGGCTATGCCGCAACGGTAAGTAGTAAGCAAAATAAAGCAAATAAAATTTAAGAAAGGTCGTGTCCCCTAGCAGAAATGTTAATGGACCTCGAAAACAATGAATTTGATGAGAGAACGATAATTCCGTGTTTCTACGACTGATGTTTTTCTTTCAGTACAACCATCGTGCATTGTACTTAGGCATCACTGGTTCTATTATGTGATTGTATCGTGGTTCCTGAATCTGTTGAGCACATGAGGCCTACCTGAATCACATCCTGGTCACGCTACAGCGCCCTGTGTCAGACCGAATAGACAATCCGTTAGTTGGGTCCTACTACCTAGGCTGGCACCACTTTGCCATCTTGTGTCACAACTGGTCGCACGTGGTCTCAATGCTGACAACGGTTCTACGTCTAGGCACGTTATATAATGTGATACAGAATCAGTGAAAACTCTAAAATTGCATCTATTTTTCCTTCTATAAACCATTATTTTGTTAACAATGAAATGACTATGTGTTGAGAATTCCATACTAAAACGAAAGAGGCTACGCAACTCTAAAGTGCCCAAGAGACAATACCCATCCAAATAAATGAAAAACTACCATTTGTTATCTGTGACATTATATATACACTATTGGCCATTAAAATTGCTACATCATCGTCATCATCATTTAAGACTGATTATGCCTTTCAGCGTTCAGTCTAGAGCATAGCCCCCTTATAAAATTCCTCCACGATCCCCTATTCAGTGCTAACATTGGCGCCTCTTCTGATGTTAAACCTATTACTTCCAAATCATTCTTAACCGAATCCTTGGTCTGCCCCGACTCCTCCTACCCTCTACTGCTGAACCCATGAGTCTCTTGGGTAACCTTGCTTCTCCCATGCGTGTAACATGACCCCACCATCTAAGCCTGTTCGCCCTGACTGCTACATCTATAGAGTTCATTCCCAGTTTTTCTTTGGCTTCCTCATTGTGGACACCCTCCTGCCATTGTTCCCATCTACTAGTACCTGCAATCATCCTAGCTACTTTCATATCCGTAACCTCAACCTTGTTGATAAGGTAACCTGAATCCACCCAGCTTCCGCTCCCATACAACAAAGTTGGTCGATAGATTGAACGGTGCACAGATAACTTAGTCTTGGTACTGACTTCCTTCTTGCAGCAGAGAGTAGATCGTAGCTGAGCGCTCACTGCATTATCTTTGCTACACCTCGCTTCCAGTTCTTTCACTATGTTGCCATCCTGTGAGAATATGCATCCTAAGTACTTGAAACCATCCACCTGTTCTAACTTCGTTCCTCCTATTTGGCACTCAATCCGTTTATATTTCTTTCCCACTGACATTACTTTCGTTTTGGAGATGCTAATCTTCATACCATAGTCCTTACATT
This sequence comes from Schistocerca serialis cubense, assembly GCF_023864345.2. Classification (NCBI taxonomy): domain Eukaryota; kingdom Metazoa; phylum Arthropoda; class Insecta; order Orthoptera; family Acrididae; genus Schistocerca; species Schistocerca serialis. Next base: position 401,976,885 of record NC_064645.1, read on the forward strand.
TCTGATCTAGCTCTGAAATATTACTTTGCAAACTTTCAATCGAATCTGCCATCACAACTAAGTCATCCGCAAATGCAAGACTGATTATTTTGTGTTCACATATCTTAATCTCACCCAGCCAGTCTATTGTTTTCAACATATGATCCATAAATAATATGAACAACAGTGGAGACAGGTTGCAGCCTTGTCTTACCCCTGAAACTACTCTGAACCATGAACTCAATTTACTGTCAACTCTAACTGCTGCCTGACTGTCCATGTAAAGACCTTTAATTGCTTGCAAAAGTTTGCCTCCTATTCCATAATCCCGTAGAACAGACAATAACTTCCTCCTAGGAACCCGGTCATATGCCTTTTCTAGATTTATAAAGCATAGATACAATTCCCTGTTCCACTCATAACGCTTCTCCATTATTTGCCGTAAGCTAAAGATCTGGTCCTGACAACCACTAAGAGGCCTAAACCCACACTGATTTTCATCCAATTGGTCCTCAACTAATACTCGCACTTTCCTTTCAACAATACCTGAGAAGATTTTTACCCACAACGCTGATTAAAGAGATACCTCTGTAGTTTTTGCAATCTTTTCTGTTTCCATGTTTAAAGATTGGTGTGATTACTGCTTTTGACCAGTCTGATGGAACCTGTCCCGACTCCCAGGCCATTTCAATTATCCTGTGCAGCCATTTAAGACCTGACATTCCACTGTATTTGATGAGTTCCGACTAAATTTCATCCACCCCAGCTGCTTTATTGCACTGCAATCTATTGACCATTTTCTCCACTTCCTCAAACGTGATCCTATTTCCATCATCATTCCTATCCCATTCTACCTCAAAATCTGAAACTTTACTGATCGTATTTTCACCTACATTGAGCAACTCTTCAAAATATTCCCTCCATCTGCCCAAGGCACCCACAGGATTCACCAGCAGTTTTCCTGACCTGTCCAAAATACTTGTCATTTCCTTCTTACCTCCCTTTTGAAGACCGCTAATTACACTCCAGAATGGTTTTCCAGCAGCTTGACCCATAGTCTTCAACCTGTTTCCGAAGTCTTCCCAAGATTTCTTCTTGGATGTTGCAATTATCTGTTTGGCTTTGTTTCTTTCTTCAGCATAACTTTCTCTGTCTACCTGAGTTCTAGTATGTAGCCATTTTTGATACACCTTCTTTTTCCTTTTACAGTCTGCCTTGACTGTGTCATTCCACCAAGTTGTTTGCTTCATCCTACTTTTACACACTACTGTTCCAAGACATTCTTTAGCCACTTCTAGTACTGTGTCCCTGTACCTTGTCCATTCATTTTCCAATGACTGTAATTGACTACATTCAACTAACTGGTACCTTTCTGAGATCGCTGTTATGTACTTGTGCCTGATTTCCTTATCCTGAAGTTTCTCCACTCTTATCCTCCTACATATGGACCTGACCTCCTGCACTTTAGGCCTCACAATCCCAATTTCACCGCAGATTAAATAATGATCAGTGTCATCAAAGAATCTCCTGAATACACGTGTGTCCCTCACAGCCTTCCTGAATTCTTTATCTGTTATTATATAGTCAATGACAGATCTGGTTCCCCTGCCTTCCCAGGTATACCGGTGAATGTTCTTATGTTTAAAAAAGAAGTTTGTGATTACTAAGCCCATATTGGCACAGAAATCCAAGAGTTGTTTCCCATTCCTGTTGGCCTCCATATCCTCTCCAAATTTACCCGTAACCTTTTCATACCCTTCTGTTCGATTTCAAATCCTGGCATTAAAATCACCCATGAGCAGAACACTGTCCTCGTCCTTTACTCTAACAACTACATCACTGAGTGCCTCATAAAAACTACCCATCTTATCTTGATCTGTCCCTTCACAATACGAATATACTGACACAATCCTAATTTTCTTGCTAGACACTGTCAAATCTATCCACATCAGTCGTTCGTTTACATACCTTATTGAAACTACGCTGGGTCCCATTTCTTTCCTGATGTAAAGCCCTACACCCCATTGTGCTATTCCTGCTTTGACTCCTGACAGGTAGACCTTGTATTCTCCCACTTCCTCTTCTTTCTCACCCCTCACCCGAATGTCACTAACAGCTAAAACGTCCAGCCCCATCTTACTTGCAGCCTCTGCCAGCTCTACCTTCTTCCCAGAGTAGCCGCCATTGATATTAATCGCTGACCATCTCATTATCATTTATTTGCCAAATCGTATCTTAGGAGTCCCTGGTTTGTCAGTTAGAGGTGGGACTCTGTCACCTCCAAAGGTCCGAGGCATTTTGCTCTGATTGTTGCCAGCATCATATTTAAAGTACCAGGGAAGCAGGTTGCTAGCCTTACTTGCCCCGAGTCCCATTGGGTTTTACCCCTAACGGTTGAGGGACTAACCGGTGGATTTGGTAGTCTTTGCCGTATGAGCACAAAGGTGACCACGACTCAGAATATGTCCGAGATGCCCAGCCTTATTCCAAATTAACTGGTATCTCGACAGTTGGGATCACTTACTTGGCCACTCATACGTTGCCCGTGGATCATGAACTAGGACATGACTACAGGGACCCACACCATGAACCACTAAATTGCTACATCAAGAAGAAATTCAGATGATAAACGGGCATTCATTGGACAAATATATTATACTAGAACTGACATGTGATTACATTTTCACGCAATTTTGGTGCATAGATCCTGAGAAATCAGTACCCACAACAACCACCTCTGGCCGTAATAACGGCCTTGATGCGCTTGGGCATTGAGTCAAACAGAGCTTGGATGGTGTGTACAGGTACAGCTGCCCATGCAGCTTCACGATACCACAGTTCATCAAGAGTAGTGACTGGCGTATTGTGACGAGCCAGTTGCTCGGCCACCATTGACCAGACTATTTCAGTTGGTGAGAGATCTGGAGAATGTGCTGGCCAGGGCAGCAGTCGAACATTTTCTGTATCCAGAAAGGCCCGCACAGGACCAGCAACATGCGGTCGTGCATTATCCTGCTGAAATGTAGGGTTACGCAGGGATCGAATGAAGGGTAGAGCCACAGGTCATAACACATCTGAAATGTGACGTCCGCTGTTCAAAGTGCCGTCAATGCGAACAAGAGGTGACCGAGACGTGTAACCAATGGCACCCCCCACCATCACGCCGTCTGATATGCCAGTATGGCAATAACGAATACACGCTTCCAATGTGCATTCACCGCGATGTCGCCAAACATGGATGCGACCATCATGATGCTGTAAACAGAACTTGGAGTCATCCGAAAAAATGACGTTTTGCCATTCGTGCACCCAGGTTCGTCGTTGAGTACACCGTCGCAGGCGCTCCTGTCTGTGATGCAGCGTCAAGGGTAACCGCAGCCATGGTCTCCGAGCTGATAGTCCGTGCTGCTGCAAACGTCGTCGAATTGTTCGTGTCTTGCGAAAGTCCCCATCTGTTGACTCAGGGACCGAGACGTGGCTGCACGATCCGTTACAGCCATGCGGATAAGATGTCTGTCATCTCGACTGCTAGTGATACGAGGCCGTTGGGATCCAGCACGGCGTTCCGTATTACCCTCCTGAACCCACCGAATCCGTATTCCGCTAACAGTCATTGGATCTCGACCAACGCGAGCAGCAATTTCGTGATACAATAAACCGCAATCGCGATAGGCTACGATCCGTCATTTATCAGAGTCGGAAACGTGATGGTACGCGTTTCTCCTCCTTACACGAGGCATCACAACAACGTTTCACCAGGAAACGCCGGTCAACTGCTGTTTGTGTATGAGAAATCGGTTGGAAACTTTCCTCATGTCAGCTCGTTGTAGGTGTCGCCACCAGCGCCAACCTTGTGTGAATGCTCTGAAAACCTAATCATTTGCATATCACCAGCATCTTCTTCCTGTCGGTTAAATTTCATGTCTGTAGCACGTTGTCTTCGTGGTGTAGCAGTTTTAATGGCCAGTAGTGTATGTAAAATAAAATTCTGTACAATGTCTTGTAAGGTAGATTATTTAAGCGTTAGTGTAAGCATGTGTTAGTGGGATTCCTCAGATGGAATGACGCAACGTTGTAAAACTTAAACATACTCTTTGAAACAAATGATACTGATTTCTTTAGCGATGGATCTTGTACACTTCACACTCTTCCTCCCTTCTCCTCCCTTGTGAGCGGCGCACGCCTTAATTGGGATATATACAGGATGATTCATGAAGATATGCAAATATGTTATTCTACAAATAAAATTAAAGGAAAAAGTTCATATAAATATAGGTCCGCTAATGTTTACTTTTGGAGTTACGGCTGATAAAAGATGTTGCCTGAAATGTAGAAACTTCGCTAATATGAAGGCATCGCAAAATTGTACGAGGTTTAAGAAAAGCACGATTTCCATTAATTTTGTTGTTATTTATCAGGTGAATCTAATAAAACATGTCCCAGACGTGTATCTGCAGTAGTTTACCAGAGAATCCAGAGAAGCAAAGAAGTAATTTCGTAAAATTTAATTTATTAACTACTTGGGCCAATTTGTATTTTAAATTCCAGACTGAGCCGTGGCTGGCTCGTGCTATGCGCTGGATTAAACCTTCGTTGCGATTCTGTGATAGGCTCTCGCGGTTATGGTGTTTATGCTGTTATCCTCTCCCTCTGCGGGTGGCAGCAGCGGTGCGTATCGATATTCGCACCTTGGGCTATCTTTGACCTGGCGCTTGTATTTTCCGGCAGGGCGCTGTGTGACCAGTCGGTCTGTTGGCGTGGAGCAGCGAGGAATTCTCCGCCGGACATAATTTTGCCGGTGCCGCTGCCCGTCTCTACGTGGTGTCGGAGTGTGTGGGGCTGCTCACATTGCTACGAGGTCCGTGGCTCACCAACCCTGGGCGCGAAAGTTGAGTTTTGATTTAATCTACCACCAAGTCACAGTGTGTCGTTTGGAGTTCGTTGTCGGCGTTTGGGATATTCCCGCGAGCAACAACGTAATTTTCAAGTTGGAAAATGCTAGCCACTCTCCGGTGGAGTTTCACTGTATCTGGTTATTTCAATTGAAGGGCACCAGCGGAATCTTCTACCTAGTGGCCGTTAACGTTCCGGTTATCTGCCCTGGGCGTTGACGTAAATTTCAGGCAGTGTAGCTTCCTCATCGTGTTGTTGCTGTCCAGCACGGTGTGTAGTTTGACAGCTCCATGTATGATTGGTTGTGGGCGCCAGTATATTCTACGTTGTTCCGTTGAACTCCCTGTCGTGCCCTGGTTGGGTGAAGTTAAAGTTATCTTGTCGGTGGGTCCATTGACTGTCGGTCAGTCGCTCGGATTGTCGTCGCATCGTGAATGGTTAGCCCGACTGCCTGTCTCACCTAAGCGAGCGTTAGTGTTTGAATTCCAGGCCGACCCTCGAACATCTGAGCGCCCTTGGGTGTACTGCCTTCATTTTATTTGTTGTTGTTTGTAGTTGTATGGCTTCTAGCCCTTTTTTAAAAAATTAAGGTTGTTTTGCCCCTAAGTCGTAAGATTATTTAGGCCTTCAGCCTAATTTAAAGAACTGTTTCCCATAAGGCCTTTGGTGTTTAAAAAAATTTATGTTATGGAGTTTTAAGTGTTAGGCTTTCAGCCAATTTGAATTTAACTTGTTTGCTCTTGAAGTGTCTGATGCTTTGGGCCTTCAGCCTAACTAAAGAACTGTTGTAAGATAAGGCTTGCCTTTTAAATTTCTCATTATTCTTGAGTTATAAGTTATTGGCCTTCAGCCGTTTTAAAATTAAAGTGGTTAAAGTGGCTTTTAGCCGGTAATAAAGTCCCAAAGATTAAAGCTGTGTGTTTAAAAAAAATTTGGGCTTTTGTAATGTTTGATCAAATGATAAAGTTGTGTGTTCGAATGTAACTGACAGCCCCTTTCTTTGGCCCCTTTCCACAATTTAAACTACCTGTCCTGCGGGTTCAGCAGGGCGTCTCACAGACAATTGCAGAAAGTTTTCAACATAAGTTGTAGAGAATTTATTTTTGGAAAAAAGATGGTGTTAAACACCATACCGGCGTACTCTTCTGTCGTAAATTTGAAAGGCATCCCTATTTCGTGAATAATCTACAAACTGTAACAGTTACTAAGAGGTTTCGCACAAATACTGTATTTTTTTTTCGAACAATACAGAAAACTAACTAGTTTCAAGGTTACGAAACGACTGAAACAGCTCACTAACAGTTGCCAACAATAACATAAAATTTTTTATATTCTTAATGGAAGGAAAAAAAATTACTTCTATAATAATCTTTGCTTCTCTGGATGATCTGGAAAACTACTGCAGATACACGTCTGGTACATGTTTTATGAGATTCGCCAGAACAATAACAAAATAAATGGAAAAAGTGCTTTACTTTAACCTGGTACAGTTTTGCAATGACGTCATGTTAGCGATGTTGCTAAATTTCAGGCAAAATCTTTTATTACCCGTACCTCCGTAACTAAAAATTTGCGGACCTACGTTTATACAAACTTTTTTTCTTTACTTTTACTTGTAGAATAACATATTAAAATATTAGCATTTCTTCGTAAATGATCCTGTATATTAAAAGCTCTTATTTACGAAAATGTTTGTAACTACCGTGTCCTAATCCATTTCATACCTGTTTCAACTCTAGCATGAGACGAGAAAACGAGGAAATCTTGGTACAGCGCTGCAATTGATCGGTCACCGTGTAGCCATCTATACGCAGATTTCCACTATCAGTCACACAGCCTCTCTTCACTATATTCTCATGATTTTTATGCACGCCATCATTGGAGATTCAAATCTTTATTGCTGATAAACTGTCTAGCATCACCCTGTAATGTACGCGTCGGGCACACAATACTCATTAAAGTCTGTACTATGGTAAGTGAGCGGGGCTCACCTTATGAGAAAAGATTTTCGTTTAGATATCGACCGCGTGTACCTGAATGGTGGCAAATCAGACTTACACCCACTCTGTAATAACAACGATCCGTCAAGCAAGTCCGAAATGCAATTACACGTCAGGATGGACCAAAAGCAACACTGAAGATGCTACCAATTTGATAATAATACGGTCGCCAGCCTAATTAGGCTTTAACTGAGTTTCTTCCCTGTACAAGTTGGTAGCTATTCATGGAAAACAACAAGTAGTAACACTGCATAATATAGTAGAATTTTAGAACCAGAAAATCTATTGAACTGATAGTTTCACGTTCTGTACTGACATGGAAAAACCATGAATACATAACACTACACTACAATGTATACTACAAAACTTTATACTGTCTATTAATCCGATTAAAATCGGGCATAGGTTACCCTAGAAATAGCACTTTCGAGCCACACACAAAATGTCAGTTTTGATAAAGATAAAACACTGATAAATTTTGGCTTTTATATTGACTTTAACTTTTGCTGGTCAAACCAATTTAGAACACTTCAGAATTCAAATGAACAAAAAAGGGGAGGGGGAGGGGACCCTGAAACTGTTATGATCACTATATTTAAAAAATTTATTACTGGAATTATTATGCATTCAAGATTTCCAGTATATGAGTTACTACTCTTTTTATCTTATTTACTGCTCATTTAAATACCTTATATCTGTCTCGAAGTAATTAAACTTCATTACTATATCAACATTAAAGTTATCTTTCGACTTCGTTAGACCTTCGTTATTCATTTACTGGTTCATTAACAAAATAGTTCTTTAAACACCATTCTAACATAGCTAGGTCTGCAAGTAATTATTATTAACACAAAATTTGATTTTTCATTTCGGGACACTCGGATTGCACAACATTTGGAAAGGACCCTGTCTAGGTTAGTTGTGAGGACAATTAAATGATGGGAAAGTTCTGGTAAATGTAGGTTATTATTGAACAGTTCACTCTTTGGTCCATACAAATACAGTACTAAATGTTTCAACCTGCTTGTATCGATACGGCGGTTGGCGGGCAGCGAGATGGCGAGGCACAGAGCACACATACAACCACAGCTATGGCTCTTGATGTATCGGCACTTTAATTCTTCTTAGCGTCGCAGTAATTTTCCATTTAGTGCCTATGGAATTTTGCCATGCTGTGTGGGCGTTGGAACAGCATACCCGAGGCTCAGTGAAACTACGTCTTCAGGAGAGCCTCCTCGCTCCAGAAGGTGTTGCTCAAACCAGTGCCAAACTCCAATTACTACTGCTGAGCCCGTTGTGCCGTGCAATGCCCGTGTGAATTTTCCCGCGCTCGCCTGCCATCCACCTTTTACTGCTCCCTGACAGACCGGTATTCACCCGAGGTTTTGCATTCTACATATCCTAACACATTGCCTACGTATGGACCAGCCGCACAGTTACAATTTTAAACATCTTACAACTGTCTCAACATTTGTTACATTTCAATTCTATTACAATATTGCTTGACATTGGACATAAACATTAATATTCATATTGAAACTTGTTTACAGTTTTCTTAACACAATGGCATGAAACAAAAACAAATGAAATCGGAACATCAATTACACAAGTTTAACGAAAAATCAGATGGAAAAAAATATTATTTATATGTACAATATTACAACGTCGTTGTTGTTACAACCCTATTAATGACTAGCAGCGGAAAGCAGCTACGCTGATCATTTCAGTTTCATTATTACCACATCTCGTCGTCGTAATAATACTTCTCTCTGAAAGGCTAAGAGAAATTTATTATTACAAATACGAGAAGTGTTATTATATCGAACGTTCTTTCATCGATTATGTGCAGCAAATGTTTTTAGACTAACTGTGCTTTTAACAAGTTCTGTGGAAGTTATCCGGGTCGCAATATCCAACATTATTCCAAACGGATTTATAACTTATGAGCGAAATACGTGACCGGCGGTACAGCTTTTGTATAGAACAACATCCTGTCAGCCACTCGTTGTTGTACAGTTGCGTATTAAAGCGCCGTGTGCAAGATTTCACCTTCGTTGTATGCATACTACAGATGTAGGGCTACCCTGTTGTATTATGTTGCTCTTCCCTCAGCAACCGCGGACGCAAAGTTGTGAAGCAGAATCCCCTGACTGCGCAACACACTGGCGTTGCCCAGCTTGGATTTCCATGCCTTCTCCGCTTCCCACTACGATACACAACCAGCCGACTTTCTTACTTTCTGCCGAGGCTATAATGCCTATGTGACGTCTATCTTAAATTGTGAAAACTGTTTATGGCGTTGAGGTAAAGTACAACTACGTAACACGTATATAATTAGTCAGATATCTCAACCACGAACACATTTTCTGTAGCACCAAAAAAGAAAATATAACTTTTACTCCTTGTGATCCCACACCAACGCCTACAGTGTGGTCACTATGGGACTTTTTCACCAGGGTAGCGTTAGAGATGCTTCCTGGAAGTCCAGCGACAGCTCGTACAGATCACTCACATCTCTCCAGTAGCATCGGTCCTCACTTGAAACGTAATGAACAGTTAGAGCGAAGTTACCCAGTTTACTGAGAACCGTGAGAAATCGGCAGCCCTGAATCAAAAACATTCCGTAAATTAGTATTTGTCAGTCCAAGGAAGGGACGCTTTCAGACTTCAGTGTTTTCCGTTAGTATCACCGTTGTTTCCAGTTTGTGCTGGGTAAGCAACGCTTACCTTGCATCCACTGAATACATGCCACACCAGCTTCCTGCTTTTCTATTTTCCGTACTTGGTTAACCCTGAACACCTTTTCTAACATAGCCTATGGCCACCAGCCTACATTTACATGGATACTCTCCAAATCACATTTAAGTGCCTGGCAGAGGTTCATCGAAACACCTTCAGAATTCTCTATTATTCCAATCTCGTATATCGCGCGGAAAGAATAAACACCTATATCTTTGCCAGCCGGTGTGGCCGAGCGGTTCTACGTGCTTCAGTCTGGAACAGCGCAACCACTTTGGTCGCAGGTTCGGGTCCAGCCTCGGGCATGGATGTGTGTGATGTCCTTAGGTTAGTTAGGTTTAAGTAGTTCTAAGTTCTAGGGGACTGATGACCTCAGATCTTAAGTCCCATAGTGCTCAGAGCCATTTGAATTTGAACCTATATCTTTCCGTACGAGCTCTAATTTCCCTTACTTTGTCGTGGTAATCGTTCTTCCCTATTTAGGTTGGTGTCAACCAAGTATTTTCGCATTCGGAGGAGAAAGTTAGTGATTGGGATTTCGTGAGAAGATTCCGTCGCAAGGAAAAACGCATTTCTTTTAATGGTTTCCAGCCCAAATCTTGTATCATTTCTGTGACACTCTCTCCCATATTTCGCGATAATACAAAACGTGCTGCCTTTCTTTGAACTTTTTCGATGTATTCCGTCAGTCCTATGTGGTAAGGATCCCACACTGCGCAGCAGTATTCTAAAAGAGGACGGACAAACGTAGTGTAGGCAGTCTCCTTTCTAAGTGTCCTGCCAATAAAACGCAGTCTTTCGTTAGCCTTCCCCACAACATTTTCTATGTGTTCCTTCCGGTTTAAGTTGTTCGTAACTGTAATACCTAGGTATATAGTTGAATTTACAGCTTTTAGACTAATCTGATTTATCGTGTAACCGAAGTTTAACGAGTTCCTTTTAGCACTCATGTGGATGACTTCACACTTTTCGTTATTTGGGGTCAACTGCCACTTTTCGCACCATTCCGATATTTCTTCTAAATCGTTTTGCAGATTCTTTTGATCTGCTGATGACTTCATTAGTCGATAAACGACAGTCATCTGCAAACAACCAAAGACGGCTTCTCATATTGTCTCCCAAATCGTTTATATAGATAAGGAACAGCAAAGGGCCTATAACACTACCTTGGGGAACGCCAGAAATCACTTCTGTTTTACTCGATAACTTTCCGTCAATTACTACGAACTGTAACCTCTCTGACAGAAAATCACAAATCCAGTCACATAACTGAGACGATATTCCATAAGCACGCAATTTCACTACAAGCCACTTGTGTGGTACAGCGTCAAAAGCCTTCCAGAAATCCAGAAATACGGAATCGATCCGAAAACACTTTATGTGAGTAAAGAGTTGTTCCTCAGGAACCATGTTTTCTAAACCCATGATAACTGTGTGTCAATAGACCGTTTTCTTCGAGGTAATTCATGATGTTCGAACACAATATATATTTTAAAATCCTGCTGCATATCGACGTTAACGATATGGGCCTGTAATATAGTGGTTTACTCCTACTACCTTTCTTGAATATTGATGTGTTCTGTGCAACTTTCCAGTCTTTGGGTAAGGATCTTTCGTCGAGTGAACCGTGTAAGTAGGCTGTTTAGGTTTTTATGTTGGTAACACCACGTAGCGCTCTATATGAAAATCACTGACTGTGCTATGTGCACTCTGTGGCTGGCTTGTATTGTTGCAATTTGCTATTGTAGTGTTGGGCAGTTGACTGTTAACAGTGCGTAGCGTTGCGCAGTTGGAGGTGAGCCGCAGCAGTGGTGGATGAGGGGAGAGAGATGGCGGACTTTTGAGAGCGGATGATCTGGACGTGTGTCCATCAGAGACAGTAAATTTGTAAGACTTGATGTCACGATCTGATATATATATATTATTACCTTTGAACGCTTTGAAGGTAAATACATTGATTGTTCTCTACCAAAATCTTTCATTTGCTAACTATGAATATCAGTAGTTAGTGCTGTCAGTAGTTAGAATCTTTTATTTAGCAGGCAGTATTGGCGCTCGCTGTATTGCAGTAGTTCGAGTAACGAAGATTTTTGTGAAGTAAGTGATTCATGAAAGGTATAGGTTATTGTTAGTCAGGGCCATTCTTTTGTAGGGATTTTTAAAAGTCAGATTGCACAGGTTAGAATTTATGTGTGGCTATTTAGAGAATGAACCAGCTCTAAGAATGCGATCGGTCATTCACGATTGTCACAGTGAAGGAGAATTTTATCATGCCTTCTTTCAGCATATTGGTCTCAAGCTACACAAGACCGAGTAAAACATAGCATCATAATGATGAAACATTTCGAACAATCTGAATTTTCCGGTCTTGTGAAATATCTTTAAGACATGTTGCACAAGAATCAGTGCCTGTAAAACCCATACAGTCCCTAAGACCTCATCAGCATTTGTTTAATCAAAGTGCCTGAACATTTACGATACATTAGTTTGGCAGGACGTTGCAAAGACGAGATTGAAGCCTTTCAGAGACTGTTACAAGAATTGGAAATTGACACTGACAATTGCGGGACGCGAAAACAGGAACACAACAATTACAGGTCACATCCGTCATAATTCCACGATGAAAGAAATAATAACTGGACACGACAAGGCTATTCTTACAACATAAATCGTGACAGAAACAGACACCACCCATATGACAACCATTGACAGAGTAGTAATAATTACATGGAAAGATCACCTCTCTGAGGTAATGACTAACAGAGACAATCAGAGAAACACACAATATGGCTACCAAAATAGTTATTACCAAGGGAGACAGAATAACTTCAGACTCAATGGTCCACTGCGCATTACGAATCCGGGAGACATTCTCCATCACATGACCGACAAAAAAGAAACTACGTAAACTACCGACAAAACGACAGACTTGAATTCCATCAGAACTGGCGGGATTCAAACAGGGCAGGGCCCTCTCGACAAGGTGAATTTGTAGAAGTTACATCTCCATATCCCAATAACGACGCATGCCAACAAAGACACAATAGGCAATGACTCACACTGCAGGAAGCCACGTGCGCCGGCTGGGCTTGAGAAAATTAACATAAGCTAACTTCGAGAAATTCCAGTATCCTTTACCGACGTATACCGCATGATAATTGCGTTCAAGTTGAAACTCTGAGTACTAGGAAGAATAAAGGATTGCACCACATTTCTCATGTGAAACCGTTTATTGAGAGATAATCTGTTTTCTAACTTAGTCTTTGCTATAAAATTTTTCACTTCACGTTATTAGTACACTTTGTCACACTTAGAAACTCTTAACATGCAACTATGTTTTAAAGTTAACTATCCAGTCAAGAACCTAGGGAAGTTATTTAGACAAGTAATTACAAATGCATTGTTATAGTGAACAGACAACACAGTGTTATTGTGTGTGTACATTCTTGCTTGTTAGTTGCACGATTACGTAACGACTATAAGGCTTACATACTTAGAACATATACTGCTAATGAGATTTTAATGCAACATTGTGACATTCTTTATTTGATGTACTTTCTATGAGATTAAAGATGACTTAGCACTTGGTTTCCTTGACAACTACACGATTATATCACTGTGCTACTAATGTGTGACACAATTTACATTGTTGCTTTTGCGGTGTATCTGTTTTATATCTGCACAGTTTTTCTGTATTATTCTGGAAAGTAAAACATGTTTTAGTAGTAACTTTAGTGGTATAGCTTCAATGAGACCGCCTCTTTCGTAGCACAACAATACATTACATTACAGTACTTTCTTCATCACAGCAGTAATCGTAATAACTACGATATCTATACACAAAGCATTTCTCTGCTGTTTATGACAAGGTAAGTACATGGACTTCTGCAGAACTTGGCTTACGGAGGACGAAACTACGACACTTCCACAGAATTATCTTACAGCAGGACGCACAGTTTAGCGCTACAGGACACGCATTTGAGTGATTAATTTTGTACTTAAAACATTTATTTTTAAAGCCTTTTGAATTGCAAAGAAAGTTTTCTGTGATACATTTCATTCCATTGCTGTAATCTGTAACACCTGATGACATAATTACATTAATCATCAGGGGGGTACACGCTTACTTTGTGTTCCATGTGTTTGGCAAGCACAAGGAGCCCTAGCTAATATAGTATTTGCTTATACAACTTTACACATCGGTACCACATTTCTCTAACACATAAATTAAACAGCTATCTGATCATTTAACTGAGAACGACAAAAATTTTTTTTTACTATGTCAGTGACAGATGCTTACGTAATTATACAGTTGGATAACTTCACACTTATGAAACTGTATTTTGTCTGTACTTTACAGAACCATTTTTTACAGAACCATTTTTTACAGAACCATTGTGATACTATGAGAACTTTGAATGATGTATTTGGTATGGGATCATGATTTAAAAGTACATTTGAGGTAGATGACACTATTGAAATGAGCAGAGATTTTTTTAGGTTTTGAAATTATTGGAGGAAGCTACGACGATTTTGAGATTTGATTGATGTGCTATGATGCTATTATTATGATGACGATGTGTATTATGCTGTTGAGGTATGTATATGATCAATAAGCTGATGCTATATGAGGAATTTGATTATGCTACATATTTATTATGATGAAATGTTGAAGAAGAGTCGACAAATATGTGTATGTGTAATAAGGAAAGGAATAATGAGTAGTGGTTAGAGACTCTGATTTGCGAAAAAGGATGTTGGAACCCAAGAATTGTACTTTAAGAGTCATGAAATGTGTGTAAATGCGTGAATGTATCACAATGCTGACGTATATTTTTTGGACACTCCTATATTCATAGGATTTTGTTTCTACACATTTGTAACATTAATCTAAACCTGTGAAATTTTTTTTATGAGACTGTCAGTGCTGTCGTAAATTTTTGGGTAAGAAAGCTAAGTGACCTTGATGTAATACATTGTGGCGCCCAGCTGCTCCAGCCGCCTGGAGAAAAAGCCATTAGGTGGAGAAAAAAGAGGCCATTAACCTCGCTATTGACATTCCTTTGTAGAAAGCATCGCAAATATGACACGCTATTTCTTGGAAATGTATGATTATACTGTGGAGCACATACTTTGTGCTACTTACTGAAATGCTTATGAATTGATGGGAAATATTCTTACTTCTGCACACCTGATTGTGACAAGTGTCTTTCTACGAGAGTTGAGAGAATTTCTACTGACTTATGAAATGCCATATGGCTTGTGAATGACATTTCATGCATTGCTTTGTATATATATTTGCTCATTTCGTTTAATATCTAGTTTCTAGCTGCACTGCAGCATTGGTTAAAATAAAATTTAATAGATGTACTAACATAGATATTTTATGCCTATAGATCCAGTAAATAACAATTTTATGATCTACTTCCAAAAAAACGAGGGAGCACAAAAGACATTTCCCTTCGCAGAAATTGCATACATAATTTCTGTCAATGACTTGGTAACTTGTTTCGTACAGTAAGTCAAGGTGATGCATCACTCTAGTGAACCGCTGTTTGCCAGGCATAGTGGTACTGAAATTCACTTTTTATTACTCTGTTAAGCTAGTTTTACTACTGATTTATTTTTCTTCTTGCTGCACATTGGCTCATATTAGTTGTACTGTAACATTTGCTTTGCTAATTTATATTTATTGCTGCTAGATTTGCCAATTTGCATTTTTTGTCATTGCTGTTTGTGTTAATTGTTTTGTGCTGCTGCATTGCCTCGTACCTTAGTTTTGCATCTGAGCTCAGTAGATTTAAGTTGTCTTAAGATGGGGTAGACTATATAAGAGAACGAGTTGTGATGAATTGGAAGAAATGAATTGAGAAGCTATAAGAAAATGGTTTGGCCAAAAAAGTAGTGTAAAGTGGAGAAAAACTATTTTGAAAGAGGATATGAATAGAATACAGAAAGCATGCTTAGATAGGATTTTTTTGCTGAAAACAAATGTTGAAATAAGAGGAAAGATCTATGGAATGAAGTTTTGGGTTGGACAGCAATACCAAATGTTGCACTGAAAACACTCCCTGTCCTGTCCTTTTGTGTTATTCCACTATGTGTCTGTGTACCTTGTGTATTTGTGTCCTTCCTGTCTTTATGTGTTTATCTGATAATACTTATGTTGTAGAATTTTTCTAATACTCAGCTACATTCACTATGATGAGAAATACCGTTTTCTTCAAATATAATTTGCATTAATAATATGTTATTTACTTTGTAAAGATGTTTAGACATTATTTTCGAAAGCTATACTGATCTTTTATGTATTTGCTTATGTCATAATTCCTGTAACACTGATATATATATTTATTTCTATTCTTTTGTAAAGCCTGTAGTACTACAATGTTATCTGTATTGTTATGTTCTTTAATGATGTAGTTTGTACCTCTGTAATTGTAATCTTACATTGTAAATTTATAATTGTATAGACACCGGTTCTTCAAGTTAAGTTTCATTTCACTGCACACGTTTCTGTTGATCATAGTATATGCACAATATGAAACGTCCCCTTTGAACAATTATACAGGACTGTGCTTAACCTGACACACAATGTTTTTAGCGCAACGCAATCTGACTATCAAAGATCCCTGCAAAAGAATGGCCCTGACTAACATTAAACTATACCTTTCACAAATCACTTACCTCACAAAAATCTTCGCTGCTCAAGCTACTGCAATACAGCGAGCGCCACTACTGCCAGCTACACAAAAGATTCAAACTACTGAAGGCACTAACTACTGATAGGGATAGTTAGCAAATGAAAGATATTAATAGAGAACAAACAATGTATTTACCTTAATATCATCACATATAAATATATCAGTTCATGAAAAATTACAAAACTCCACCATCTCTCTCCCCACATCCACCACTGCTGGCGGCTCACCTCCAACTGCGCAACGCTACACGCTGTTCACATCCAGCTGCCGCTGCCCAACACTACAATGGCGAGTATTACAACAATGCAAAGCAGCCACAGACTGCACACAGCACAGCCAGTGATTTTCATACAAAGGTGGCGTTACCATAAAAAAACCTAAACAGCCTACTTAACGTTGCCAACAAGAAAATATAAACAGCCTACTTACATAGATAAAACATAAACAGCCTACTTACATAGATAAAACATAAACAGCCTACTTACATAGAGAAAACATAAACAGCCTACTTACATAGCCCCCATGCTCCCCACAAAAATTTTTACAAATTTGATGGGGCAGTGGCCAATACAGATTTGAAAAAATTTTTCATAATTACCATAACAAAGAAATCAAATGCACACACTTATTGATATTATGTTGGTCAAAAGCTAAAATTGTCTCACAGTCCATAAAGACAGTCCTAATCGTACATCATAACAGTAATTACAGGTTTTTTTTCACAAAGTCTCATTAGTAAAAGAAATTGCACACAGAAGTAGTGGATTTCCATGCAGTCTTGAAGAAGTAGTGTTGTCCTTCCAACGGAAAGACAGTGCTGACTCTTGACATGCTGACAGATAACGGGCCACAACAGAGCAAACCCACAGCAGAGTCAGTCGTAGTTTGGAAGAATATTGGTAGGTAGGTCATCACAGAACAGACCCACTGTAGTCCTGGTAGAGATTACGGTATTGGTGGGCCACCAGAGGTGCAGACCCACTGCAGTCCTTGTAGAAATAATGGTATTGGTAGGTCATCATAGATGCAGACCCACTGTAGTCCTTGTAGAGATAATGGTATTGGTAGGTCATCATAGATGCAGACCCACTGTAGTCCTTGTAGAGATGGTCAGCAGCCATCTGTTGCGATTGTGCAGGTGCACATTCACCATTGAAGAGTCTTGCGGAGAATATAGCAAGTCCATAAACCACCACTTGTGCACTCACAAAGTTTTTGGAATTGTCCTTAGATCCAGCAATGCTGTTATCCAGTCCCTTGCTGAATCATTAACACACGTGCAAACACTATCAGTCCCTACTTCTCACATATTGTCCATGTACTATGACCAACAAAAACGTGTGCAGTGAAATGTTACTTAATTTGAAGAACTGGTAACAATTACAATTTTATAACATGAGAATACAATAACAAAGGTACAGAATACATCATTAAAGAACATAACAATACAGATAACATTTGTAGCAAAACAGGCTTTACAAAAGAATAGAAATAGACATATACATCAGTGTTACAGGAATTATGACATAAGTAAATACATAAAGATCACAAGAACTTTTGAAACATCAACTTCACACATGAGCATTAAACAGAACGGAATTAACAATATCTAACATCTTTACAAAGTAAATAACATATTATTAATGCCAATTATATTCGAGGATAACAGTATTCCTCATCATAGTGAATGTAGCTTAATATTAAAAGAGAAAAAAATTCTATGAAACTGTACACAGAGACAGGAAGAAAACAAATACTCAAGGGTACACAAACACATAGTGGGATAACACCAATAGGAAAGGACAGGGTTCGTTTTCAGTGTAACATGTGGTACTGCAGTCCAACCCAAAACTTCATACTATAGATCTTTCGTCTTATTTCAACCTTTGCTTCCACCAAAAAAATCTTATCCAAGCATGCTTTCTGTATTCCGTTCATATTTCTTTCAAAATAATTATTTCTGATTGTACAATACTCATTTGGGCCCAAATCCTTTTTATATAACTTCGCAATGCATTCCTTACCTATTCTCCATAGTCAGTTTCTCATATAGTCTACCCCCTCTTAAGCTAACTTAAATCTACTGAGCTCAGATGCTAAACTAAGGGACGAGGCAATGCAGCAGCACGTAAAACAATTATTATAAACAGCAATAAAAAAATGGAAAATTGCAAAGCAAGCTACAGTATAAATTAGCAAAAGTCAAATTCAATAACACTATGCCTGGCAAACAGCAGCAACTTATACCTAAACATGACATAGCGCAAGCAGAAAAAAATATTACACTAAAATGGCCATGTCTAATACCTATGTCACATCTTAACATTAGAGTGATGCATCACGAGAACTTACACTAGCAGATAAGTTACCAAATCGTAAAGAAATTATTTATGCAATTCCTGTGAAGGGAAATGTCTATTTATGTGCCCTCGTTTTCTTGTAAGTAGATCATAAATTTCTTATTGACTGGATCTGTAGGCATAAAATAACTATATTAGTACATATATTAAATTTTATTTTAACCAATGCTGCAGTGCAGCTAGAAACTTGATATTAAACAAAATGTGTAAATAAATACATAAAGCAAGCCATATGGCATTTTTCTTAACTAGCAAGACAATAGCTGTGAAATGTTTCTCATCGTTTCATTAGGCATTTCAGTAAAATATCATAAATTACGAGCTCCACAGTATGCTTTCAACAAGGAGATGTCAGTAGCGCGGACAATGGCCTTCCCTTTCTGTTTTTTTTTTTACCTGTGCTTCTGACGAGGCACTCACACTAATGGCTTGTTCTCCAGGTGTCTGACACACCTGGGTGCCCACGACGCATTATGTGCAGGTGGTCACTTAACTTTCGTACGGAAATATTTACGACAGCAGTTTCTGCTACCGTCTCACATAGAAATATTTCACAGGTCAAGAATTAGCGTTGCAAATCTGTAGAAACAAAATGCTATAGATATAACAGTGTCCAAAAAAATTTTCGTCTGCATTGTAATACATTCACGAATATACACACACATTTCATAACTCTTAAAGTACGATTCTTGGTTTCCAACAACCTTTTCCACAAATCAGAGTCCCTAAACACTACTCATTATTCCTTACCTTATTCGTCGACACTTCTTCAGTATTTCATCATAAGAAATACGTAGCATAATAAACATTCCTCAACAACATAATACACATCATCGTCGTAATAATAACATAAAACTTCAGTCAAATCTCAAAATCGTCGTAACTTCCTCCAATAATTTCTAAGCCTAAAAAGAATTCTCTGCTCATTTAAATAATGTCATCTACCTCAAACGTACTTTAAAAATCATGATCTCATACCAAATACATCATTCAAAGCTCTCATAGTATCACAATGATTCCGAAAAAATATGAACAGTTTACAAAGTACAGACAAAATACAGTTTCATAAGTGTGAAGTTATCCAACTGTGTAATTACTTAAACGTCTGTCACTGATGTAGTAAAAAGAATGTTTGTTTCTCTGTCAAATAATCAGATAGCTGTGTAATTCTGTGTTAGAGAAATATGGTACCGATGTGTAAAGTTGTATAAGCAAATACCATATCAGCTAGGGTTCCTTGTGGTTGCCACACACATGGTACACAAAGTAAGCGTGTACCCCCCTGAGGATTAATGTAATTATACCCTCAGGTGTTACAGATTACAGCAATGAAATGAAATGTATCACTGAAAACTTTCTTTGTAATTCAAAAATCTTTAAAAATAAATGTTTTAAGTACAAAATTAATCACTGAAATGCGTGTCCTGTAGCGCTAAATGTGCATCTTGTTGTAAGATAATCTCTGTGGAAGTGTCGTAGTTATTTTCCTCCGAAAGCTAAGTTCCGCAGAAGCCAATGTACTTACCTCATGATAAACCAAAGTGAAATGCTTTGCGTATAGATATCGTAGTTATTACGCTTATTGTTGTGATGAAGAAAGTACTGTGCTGTAACGTATTGTTGTGCTACGGAAAAGCTGTCTCCTTGTAGCTATACCACAAAAGTTACTACTAAAATATGTCTCACTTTATAGAAGAATTCAGAAAAAACTGTGCAGATATAAGACAGATACACCGCAAAAGCAACATTGTAAATTGTCATGCATTAGCAGCGTCGTGATAAAATCGTGTAGCTGTCACATAAACTAACCACTGTGTCATCTGGCATTTCACAGAAAGCACCTCAAATCCAGAATCCACTCTCAAGCAAACCAAAATGTTGCATGAAAATTTCATTAGCAGTGCTGGTATATGTTCTAAGTATGTAAGCCTAATATTCGTTACGTAATCGTGCAACTAACAAGGAGGAATGTATAAATAACAACACTGTGTCGTCTGTTCGCAATAACAATGCATTCGCAATTTCTGTTTGAATAAGTTCTCTTGGTTCTTGACTGGATATTTAACTTCAAACATTGTTGCATGGTAACAGTTTCTTAAGTCTGACAAAGCATACTAGAAATGTGAAGCGAAACGTTTTATGGCAAAGACAAAGTTAAAAAGCAGATTATCTCCCAATAAATGGTTTTACATGTGAAATGTGGTGTAGCCCTTTACTCTTCCTAGCACGCAGAGTTTCAACTTTAACGCAATTATCATGTGGTATACGTCGGTAAAGAATACTGGAATTTTGCTCAAGGTTAGCGTCAATGTTATTTTTCCCTGAGCCAGCGGGCGCACGCGGCTGCCTGCGGTGTGAGTCATTGTCTGTTTCTTTGTTGGCGCGCGCCGTTACTGGGATTAGGAGGCCTAACTTCCACAAATTCGCCTTGCCCAGAGGGCCCAGCTCTGTTTAAAGCTCGCCAGTTCTGATGGAATTCAGGTCTGTCGTTATGTCGGTAGTTGACATAGTTTCTTGTTTGTCGGTCATGTGGTGGAGAATTTCTCCCGGAATCGTAATTGCGTGGTGGACCGTTGCGTCTAAAGTTATTCTGTCTCCCCTGATAATATTTACTTTGGTTCCCATATTGTCTGTTTCTCTTATTGTCTCTGTGATAGTCACTACCACGGAGAGGTGATCTTTCCCTGTAGTTATTACTACCCTGCCAACGGTTGTCATACGGGTGCTGTCTGTTTTGGTCACGATTTGTGTTGTGAGAATAGTCTTGTCGTGTAAAGTTATTACTTCTTTCATCGCGGAATTGCGACGGATGTGACCTGTAATTGCTGTGTTCCTGGTTTCGCGTTCCGCGATTGTCAGTGTCAATTTCTAATTCTTGTAAGAGTCCCTGAAATGCTTCAATGTCGTCTTTGCAACGTCCTGCCAAAATAATATGTCGTAAATGTTCAGGCAGTTTGATTAAGCAAATGCGGATGAGTTCTGAGGGGCTGTATGGGTTTGAAAGATACTGATTCTTATGCAACATGTCTTCAAAATATTTCATAAGACTGGAAAATTCAGATTGTTCGAAACGTTTCATCATTATGATGCTATGTTTTACACGGTCTTGTGTGGCTTGAGACCAATATGCTGAGAGGAAGGCATGGTAAAACTCTCCTTCACTGTGGCAATCGTGAATTACCGATCGCATTCTTACAGCTGGTTCATTCTCTAAGTAGCCACACATAAATTCTAATCTGTGTTCCAACGACCAGTTGGGAGGAAAACAATGAGAGAATTGATGGAGCCATGCTTGTGGATGAATGTCGTTGCCAGAATTCTTAAATGTTTTGAATTTACGTGTAGTAATGAACAGCTTATAGTCAAAATCATCATATCGGCGAGTCGCATATCGGTCATTGTTAGGTCGTGTCGGCCGTTCCCTCTCAAAATTCGGTGCACATTCCCAATTTCTTTCATTACTTCCGAAATGCCCTGTGTTATTTTGTGTCTGTTCCGTATTTGTATGTCCCTCTTCCAGTATTGGGGCGCGAGTGTCCTCTGAAATACGTAATTCTTGTACTACTTGTGCCAACTGATCTTGCACTTCCCGGATTTCTCTTTTGTACTGTGTATTGAGTTGATTTTGATTTTGTTTGAATTTTCTAATTTGTTCATACTCTTCTGTGTCAGTGAAGGCTACAGGTGTTGTGTCATTCAGATCATCATCTACCTTTGTAGATAAGTTAGTGAACTGATCTGAAAGTTCGGCTACTTTATCCGATAGTGAAATCATTTCCTCTGTATGTTTTTCTGAACCAAGTTTCAGAGTGTCCATTTGTGTTGAAATCGTGTCTACTGTGACCTTTAAGTTTTCCTGAGTTTTTGCAAGTTGCATAACCGTATCGGTAGATGCAACTGAGTCAAATTTTGCTTGCAAGGTCTCATGATTTTCATGAACAATAGTTTGCAGTTCTTTTATGGCTGCTTCGTGATTCTGTAGTGCATTTTCATGACGCGAAAAAATAGGTTGGAAATGCTCACAAATTTGAGTTTTTACGTCATTACAGACTTTTTGACATTTCGATTCAATGTTATGTAACTCAGTAGTTAAATCTTCACGCGTTTGTTCAAGAGTTTGTTCCAATGAGTCTAACTTTTGAAGCTGTTGCTGTGTTTGTCTCTGATTTTGTTCCAGTGTGTCTAACTTTTGAAGCTTTTGCTGTGTTTGTCTCTGATTTTGTTCCATTGTGTCTAACTTTCCAAGCTTTTGCTGTGTTTGTCTCTGATTTTGTTCCATTTGTTGCATTAATTGCAATAATAATGTATTAGTGTCTGGAATCTGTTTCTCTACGCTTTTCGGCAGTGCATTTGCACCGACAACATTCACATTTTGACAAGCAGAAAATGTGTCTTGACTTATTTGAGAAAACGGTGATGACCCAAAACCTGAATCTACAGTATTTGCGAAATTGTGTCCTGTCATTTCGGATTCCTGAGGCGAGCTGTTGCCGACCGATCGATCGATAATGCTTCCCTCTTCACTAATTGTTTCACTGTCCGCGCCATTGTTTGCCGCCCGCTCCATTTCCCTATGCACAATTACCAAATTACTACTTTGAACATCAGTTAATTCATTACTCTGCGGCGCTAACACACTGCCTTCGTCTTCACTGTCATTTCTCAGTTTACTTTGGAGCCTAGTATTACGTTTTTCACACGCCATTATTGTCACAGTATTTCACACGACAACACAGAAAAACACAATTTGAAGAGCAAAATAAAATAACGTAGCAATGGAAATAATGTCTAGTTAATTGCAGCTGCGAAATACTTGGTGCAAATCTACATGCATGCCACAACTGTTTTACTCTACAACAATGAAAACTACAACTACAAAGGAGATTCTCTCTACAATTACGCGCTAGCAATAAACAAAAGCTACACTAAATACACAAACTACAAGAAAAAATCAGAAGATTCCAGTGAGGTATCCTCGGCTAAGGGTCGACATATGAAACGTCCCCTTTGAACAATTATACAAGACTGTGCTTAACCTGACACACAATGTTTTTAGCGCAACGCAATCTGACTATCAAAGATCCCTGCAAAAGAATGGCCCTGACTAACATTAAACTATACCTTTCACAAATCACTTACCTCACAAAAATCTTCGCTGCTCAAGCTACTGCAATACAGCGAGCGCCACTACTGCCAGCTACACAAAAGATTCAAACTACTGAAGGCACTAACTACTGATAGGGATAGTTAGCAAATGAAAGATATTAATAGAGAACAAACAATGTATTTACCTTAATATCATCACATATAAATATATCAGTTCATGAAAAATTACAAAACTCCACCATCTCTCTCCCCACATCCACCACTGCTGGCGGCTCACCTCCAACTGCGCAACGCTACACGCTGTTCACATCCAGCTGCCGCTGCCCAACACTACAATGGCGAGTATTACAACAATGCAAAGCAGCCACAGACTGCACACAGCACAGCCAGTGATTTTCATACAAAGGTGGCGTTACCATAAAAAAACCTAAACAGCCTACTTAACGTTGCCAACAAGAAAATATAAACAGCCTACTTACATAGATAAAACATAAACAGCCTACTTACATAGATAAAACATAAACAGCCTACTTACATAGAGAAAACATAAACAGCCTACTTACAAATATGTGAGAAGTTGGGACTGTCAGTGTTTCCACGTGTGTTAATAATTCAGCAAGAGACTGGTTAAGAGCATTGCTGTTTCTAAGGACAATTCCAAAAACTTTGTGAGTGCACAAGTGGTGGTTTATGGACTTGCTATATTACCCGCAGGACTTGGGTTGTTTTTGGGGAAGGAGACCAGATAGCGAGGTCATAGGTCTCATCAGATTAGGGAAGGATGGGGAAGGAAGTCGGCCGTGCCCTTTCAAAGGAACCAGCCCGGCGTTTGCCTAGAGCGATTTAGGCAAATCACGGAAAACCTAAATCAGGATGGCCAGACGCGGGATTGAACCGTCGTCCTCCCGAATGCGAGTCCAGTGTCTAACCTCTGCGCCACCTCGCTCGGTATCTGCAAGACTGTTTAATGGTGATTGTGAACCCGCAGTCACAACGGATGGCAGCTAGCCATCTCTACAAGGACTACAGTGGGTCTGCACCTTTGATGGCACACCAATACCATAATCTCTACAAGGACTACAGTGAGTCTACACCTCTGATGACTTACCAATACCATAATCTCGAACAGGACTGCAGTGGTCTGCTCTGTGATGATGACCTACCTACCAATATTCTTCAAAACTTCGACTGACTCTGCTGTGGGTTTGCTCTGTTGTAGCCCATTACCTGTCTGCATGCCAAGAGTCAGCACTGTCTTTCTGTTGGAAGGACAACACTACTTCTTCAAGACAGCATGGAAATCCACTACTTCCGTGTGCATTTTCTTTTACTGATCAGACTTTGTGCAATGTAATTATACTGTGATGAATGATCAGGACTGTCTTTATGAGAACAATTTTTGCCTGTGACCAACAGCGTATCAATAAGTGTGTGCATTTGATATCGTTGTTATTGTAATTATAAAAAAATTTCAAATCTGTATTGGCCACTGTTCAAAACAATTTGTAAAATTTTTTTGTGGGGAGCATGGGGGCTATGTAAGTAGGCTGTTTAGGTTTTTATGTTGGTAACGCCACGTAGCGCTCTATATGAAAGTCACTAACTGTGCTATGTGCACTCTGTGGCTGGCTTGTATTGTTGCAATTTGCTATTGTAGTGTTGGGCAGTTGACTGTTAACAGTGTGTAGCGTTGCGCAGTTGGAGGTGAGCCGCCAGCAGTGGTGGATGTGGGGAGAGTGATGGCGGACTTTTGAGAGCGGATGATCTGGACGTGTGTCCATCAGAGACAGTAAATTTGTAAGACTTGATGTCACGAACTGATATATATATATTATGACCTTTGAACGCTTTGATGGTAAATAAATTGTTTGTTCTCTATCAAAATTTTTCATTTGCTAACTATGCCTATCAGTAGTTAGTGCCTTCAGTAGTTAGAATCTTTTATTTAGCAGGCAGTATTGGCGCTCACTGTATTGCAGTAGTTCGAGTAACGAAGATTTTTGTGAGGTAAGTGATTCATGAAAGGTATTGGTTATTGTTAGTCAGGGTCATTCTTTTGTAGGGATTTTTGAAAGTCAGATTGCGTTGCGCTAAAAATATTGTGTGTCAGTTTAGTGTTGATCGGAATAAGTAAAGAGAATAATGTCTGAGTACGTTCAGTTTTGCTCAGCTGTTTGAAAATCAAATAACGTAAGAGGTTTATCAGCACAGTAATTCATAAATTTTCCTAAGGGAACGTTTCAACTGTTGTATGTGATTGTTGGAGCTAATGCGTCAGCATACTCCGAAAGGAACGAGATGAAAGTAGTCTTTGCTCAGTCGAGATGGACAATCTGAGCGACTTTCTTTCGCGAGCAGCGACTAGGCCAATAAGACTTACGTGCGGCCAGGGCTGGCATGGCGTGTAGGCATTCGAATGGTATAAAGGAGTTTTGTGCGTGGGTTATATTAGTGGCAGCTGATACTTGCAATTCTATGTGCAAACTTGCAATGAGATTTGTTTCCTGCATTCTCTTGTTATAAACTACGAGTTATGAAGTAATGAACTGATAGCGGAGCTTAGCGTTATTACTTCTGTGTAAAGAATCACGTCTGTAATGAGCCATTAGGATTAACAGGATGCGACATGTTCTGTACTGTGTGGCATCCAGTCTCGGTTCATGTTGTACAGAATTCGGTTTATTTATATAGCACATCCAAAACATAAGCGAACTATATAAATCCCTTGCTCATTCATTTAACTATTCTTAATATTTTAGTATGTTTATTGAATATTTTGCTGGCAAATTCTGTGTTATGTATGGAATGCCACGTGGTTCATCCAAAAAAAAAAACTACCAAGCGGGATTAGCCGAGCGGTTTAAGGCACTGCAGTCATAGACTGTGTGGCTGGTCCCGGCGGAGGTTCAAGTCCTCCCTCGGGCATGTCCTTAAGATAATTTAGGTTAGGTGGTGTGTAAGCTTAGGGACTGATGACCTTAGCAGTTAAGTCCCATAAGATCTCACACACATTTGAACATTTAAAAAAAAATCTTTGTTCCTGCATATAGTATGGGTAGCTCTTTTAGTTGAAATAATCATTTGTTTTAACAAGATTTCTCTAAATGTCTTTACATTGCTTGTCACTATTAAACTGATAGCTTTTTAATATGCCATCCTCACGGGCTGTACAAATTAAAACTGTAGTAGGAATTCTGCCATAATTTGCATTTACCAAACGTATTTATTCACTAAGAGCTGCTAGCACAGTCAGATTAGCCTAATTCGTAACGTCCTTTTATGAATCTTTGAAGATAAGTTTACACTGTGGCATACCTACCGTGGAACGCCAGCTGCCGAATATCTGCCAGCTGCACAATTCAGACGCGTGATGCTCCACTCGAACCACGGCAGAGCCAGCAAGTCAGTGACCAATCACTAGACCGTCAGAGTGCGACGCCGGCAGCAGCGCCATTATCTCGATCGTCGTGTGCAGCTAGCATCGGCGTGCTCTCCTCAAGACTATGTTCTGCTTCCGTGATGCAGCCAGGCAGCCATTCAAAAGGATGTAGTACTCCGCACGTCGGGGCAGCAGAAGAAAGTGACAGCCCAGGCTGAAACCGATGACCTTCACAAGAGCCGCTCAGTCCGCCGTCCACAGACACTCTCCAATCGAGAGACCACACGCCTAAAGGACTGGACTATACCAGCTGTCGTGTTTGGACTTTGTCTTCGTTTCGCCGATTGTAATTAGGAACATTAACTTTTTCATTATTCGTGCTCAGCACAGACTTAACATTCATGAGAAATGTGCTCCATAGTGGCTTGAAGGACCTTAAATTTTTGTTCTACCAGTTACATCGTCCAGCAAGAGACCTGACTATTTGCTCCCAATTATCGACATTTTGAAAGGCTAAAGTTTTCAAGAATATCTCTTCTTGCCATACTAAATTTTTTGAAGTTCTTAATTTCTATGGTGTTAACTGATTAGTTTCGGGAGACACTTCAAGAAGCAGTTTTTTTTTTTTTTTTTTTTTGCTAATATTTCGATAAAGGAACAGAAATGTGCCATTCACCAGATTGTGTCAATAAATATTTTTCCACTGTAAGAAACTGGTATAGGCATGCGTATTCAAATACGGAGACATGTAAATGGGCAGAATACGGCGCTGCGGTCAGCAACGGCTATATAAGACAAGTGTCTGGCGCAGTTGTTAGATCGGTTACTGCTGCTACAGTGGCAGGTTATCAAGATTTAAGTGAGTTTGAATGTGGTGTTGTAGTCGAAGCACGAGCGATTGGACCCAGTATCTCAGAGGTAGCGATGAAGTGGGGATTTTTCCGTACGACCATTTCAGGAGTGTACCGTGAATATGAGGAATCTGGTAAAACGTCAGATCCCCGACATCGCTGCGGCCGGAAAAAGACCCTGCAAGAACTGAACCAACGGCGAATTTATCGTTCAACGTGACACACGTGCAACCCTTCCACAAATTGCTGCAGATTTAAATGCTGGAGCATCAACAAGTGTCACCGTGCGAACTATTCAACAAAACGTCATCGATTTGGGCTTTCGCAGCCGAAGTCCCACTCTTGTACCCATGATGACTGCAAGACACAAAGCAATACGCCTCGCCTGGGCCCGTCAACACCGACATTGGACTATTGATGACTGGAAACAAGTTGCCTGGTGAGAAGAGTCTCGTTTCAAATTGTACCGAACTAATGGACGTTTATGGGTATGGAGACAACTTCATGAATCCATGGACCCGGCATGTCAGCAGGAGATGTCCAAGCTGGTGGAGGCTCTGTAGTGGTGTGGGGCGTGTGCAGTTGGAGTGATATGGGACCCCCGATACGTCTAGATACGACACTAACAGGTGACACGTACGTAAGCATCCGGTTTGATCACCTGCATCCATTCATATCCATTGTGCATTCCGACCAACTTGGGCAATTCCAGCAGGACAGTGAGACACCCCATACGTCCAGAATTGCTACAGAATGGCTCCAGGAACACTCTTCTGAGTTTAAATACTTCCGTGGCCACCAAACTCCCCAGACATAAACATTATTGAGCATATCTGGAATGCCTTGCAACGTCCTAGTCAGAAAAGATCTCCACCCCCACGTACTGTTACGGATTTAAGGACAGTCCTGCGGGATTCATGGTGTCACTTCCCTCCTGCACTACTACAGACATTAGTCGAGTCATGCCACGTCATGTTTCGGCACTTCTGCGTGTTCACGGGGAGGCCTACACGACTTAAGGCAGATGTACCAGTGTCTTTGGCTCTTCAGTGTATGTCTGACGTGATAATTTATATCGATATCTTCGTGGCAGCTAACGATTTATAAGCTTCCATTCAGTGTCAGTTTAATGTGACCTCCTGTCAAGAACCCGAATAACAATCTTTTTCGAGACATTGAGGAAGAGAGTCAATGAGATTCTTTCGGAAGGTAGGTACAGGGATGTGGAGTCACGTCAATTGCAGTGCTGTGGCCAGCAGTGTTAGGTTTCTCAGCTGAGGACCCATGCCGTGAAAAGCCCGAACGAGGTGGCCCCACACATTCTAGACTGGATTTAAATCGGGGGAATCTGACGGCTGGGGAAGAATGGAAAGCTCATCCTGGTGCCCTTTGGGACACACACATACACTGTAAGCTATGTGATATCTTGCATTGCCCTACTGGTAGACGCCATTGTGCAAAGGAAAACCACACTGCATGTAGGGATGGACATGGTTCCCAATCATAGATGTATTCTTTCGTTGATCCGTTGTGCCTTCCAGAATAAAGAGATCACCCAGGCAATGCCATGAAAACATTCTTTGGACCATGACGCTCCGACGGCTGTTGCAGGGTGTTTGCATTCAGACGTTTAACGCCGCACTCACCGATGCTGGAGCACGAAATTTGGTTCATCTGAAGAGGTCCACCCGTCACCACTCAGTTGACGCCCTGCTGCGGTACCAGCGTGAAAATTACAGCCTTCATCGCTGACGAACAGCAGTCAGTAAAGGTGCATGAACCAGGTGACTGCTGCGAAGGACTATATCCATCAACGTTCGCTGAACAGTCGTTGAGGATATGTTATTGTGAACCGCTTGGTTTGTCAGGGTGGTCAGCTGCTCAATAGTTACACTTCAATTCACCCATACACATTTCTCTATCCATCGTTCACCCTTCTCATCTATAGGATATTGCAGTGCCTGTATTACTCTGAATTACGAAACAAAGTTCGTTTGGACGTGCATGCTTGTCCAAAGAAACTACACATCGTTATCCAGAATATCGCACTGCACTCTCTAAAAAGGGCAATCACCGAAGTTGGGAAGGAAAACACGGATACTGCGAAGACATGGATAACAAATAACTTCAGGTGATTGATGAAAGAAGGAAGTACGAAAATGATCGGTCAGAGAAGTTCAGAAGTACAAGTAACTTAAGAATGAAACAAGTAGGAAGTGTAGGGCAGCTAAGACGAAATGGCTGCAAGGAAAACGTGAAGAAATCGAAAAAGAAATGAAGGTCTGAAGTACTGGCTCAGCATTTAGAAAAGTCAAAATAACCTTCGGGGAAATTAAATGCAAGGCTGGTAACACTAGAGTCTAGGACTGCAATGAGAATTCAAAACTGTTAAATGTGGAGGAGAGAGTGGATAGATGGAATGAGTACAATGAACACTTCGGTGATGGGAGAGACTTGTCTAATGTGACAGAACAACAAACAGGAGTCAACATAGAAGAGATAGGGGTCCAGTATTAGCATCAGAATTCAAAAGAACTATGGAAGACTTAATATCATATAAGGTGGAATGGATAGCTAACATTTCATCAGAATTTCTAAAACTGGGAAGAAGTGGCAACAAAATGACTATTCACGTTGTAAGGTGGTGTGGTCTCCTAACCTTCATTTCCTACATATTCCGTCTTCAGGATCATATTCTGCACATCAAGACGCTTCATTCGAACCCAAACTCGATAAGGTAGAATCAATTTTGTATGAATTCCAGTAAGCGATATGCAAATCTAACAAGTAAATTGCAAGTGCCCACTGAGGTTAAAAAAGTCGAGGCTGGCATACACAACATGACAGCCACAGGAATTTTCGTTCTTGGGAGGCAGCCAGCCCGCTGGTAGGCCCGTCCCTTCAGAGGGGTGGGTCAACACACACCTAATTCAGCCGGAACGACCTCTGTCCAGAGAGAGGACAGCTATAGCCAGAGCGAAGGGATGATGACCCACGTGTTCGACTTAAAAGTAAGTTCTGCTACATTGTGTGGGAACGCTCAGAAGACGCATTTTTTGACAGACCGACTGCGTAGTTACGAACTTCTCACAGGATGACAGTATATGCCTAATGGAGATGCTACATCTTTCCGCACTGGTCGACTTAAACGAAATGTCACTCTACCGTTTAAAAGAGCAACGCTGATTGGAGGAATATTTCTGACATAAAGAGCCAGAGGAGTGAGGGAAGACAGTGAATGATATACCCTTGCAACTTTTCCAGAAAAAGGGGCCGTTCCGTTGTTGCTCTTGGAGCGGGAACATGTAACGAGAGCGAGTGCGCCCATACGTGTACGCAAAGAGTGTCGAACAAAGTCTTTCCTCAGTACTTCACTGGGAGAGCACCTCTGTCATTAGCAAATCGGAGTGATACTCTATACCGAGATGCTCGCGATTAAGCGTCGTTCACTGTGTTCGCCGCTACACTTATTGTGCGGTGTGAACATGGACAGAGTACTAGTTAAACGCCTGCAAGTGAATATTGAGTGGCATTGTGGAGGACTGTTTATATGACCAGTGTACCATTCCAATAGTTAGACTAGGGGTGGATAGGAGTCCTTGACTTCATCAAGGCATAGGAAGAGTTTGATTGGCGAAGGTCAATCCAGATAGAAAGAGATAGTTGTGTTATTTGTCAGCAGTGAGTGATGCAGGCAGCAGTCATCGCAGCTCACGGTATTGTGTGCTACAGCGAATGCGAGCCCCATCTGTCCTCCATAACGGTACACTCCATTACATTTCTCACACGACAGCCTTGACCATACCTAGAAAATTTATTCAAGTTGTGTAGGTGTGGCTTTCAGCCATTCTGCCGAGTAAATAACATTCTTAAAGAAAAGGGAGAAAAGAACCTTTCCATACTTTGTAAATTAATAGCATTCCTATCCATAAGAGGCAGTCTACTGTTCCGAAAAGAACCTGGAAATTTATTAATTTATAAGAAAAAGTTTCACTTGATTTCTCAGAATCTTTTGGCAATAAATAATGTTTTTCGTTTGTTTAATGTTTTCCTTACACTAACTATCAATCCTCCAGTACCCAAGTAATCCACTAGTTACGTAGGAATATAGAATATTTTTGTGTCTTTTCCTTACATCAGACGACTCCAGAAGATATTTGTTGCTGAATGTTTTTCAAGCAGTTCTTGTTGGTACATTAGGAGCGTCTGTCTGACTTCTGTAGTAGTGTGAGGTGGCAATTATTTCTCACAGTAGCAAAAGGGTACTTCCTCGATCAATCCATTATGCAACTTGACAAAATAAAACCCACACACTCTCACAACGTTGGTGTGTAGACTGCGTTAGTCTGGCGATATACCATCTGACTTTCGGAAAAACATAATCCACAGAATCCCAAAGACTGCAAGGGCTGAAAAGTCGAGAATTATCACACAATTAGCTGAACAGTTCGCACATCCAAAATGCTGATAAGTATATTATACAGAAGAATGGTAAAGAAGATGAGGATGTGCTAGGTAACGATCAGCTAGACTTTAGGAAAGGTGCAAACTCCAGAGAGGCAGTTCTAACGTTGCTGTTGATAATGAAAACAAGACTAAAGAACAATCAAGACTCGTTCATCGGATTTGTCGACGTGGAAAAAGCGTTTGACAGTGTCAAATGGTTTAACACGTACAAATTTCTGAGGAAAATAGGAGTTAGCTATAGGGAGACATAGGTAATATACAAGTACAAGAGACAACAGGGAGTAATAAGAGTGGAAGACCAAGAATAAAGTGTTCAGATTAAAAGGGATGTCAGACAGGGATGCAATCTTTCACCCCTATTGTTCAATCTATACATCGAAGAAGCAATTATGAAAATAAAAGACAAGTACAGAGATATAATTAAAATTCAAGGTAAAAAGATACCAATGATAAGATTCTATGATGACATAGCTATCCTCAGTGACGCAAAGAAGAATTACATGATGTGCTGAATGTAGTACTAGTAGTAGTAGTAGTAGTAGTAGTAGTAGTAGTAGTAGTAGTAGTAGCTTTAGTCATCCGTAGATCTCTTTTTACAATGATATAGGACATGTCAAAATATTTACAAATTTAGATCAAATTAAAATAAGCTAATTCGTATACACATATATTTACAGACTTCTAGTTAGAGACAATCATTAGATTTACTTTTGGCATACAATAATTTTTTTTACAAATAACTCAATAAATAATGTAATGCAACATTGTTCACTCATATATTACTATCAGTCACTGCACACACTGTACACACATTGTTTGATAACACTTCACTCACTACACACACACACACACACACACACACACACACACATACTCGTTATCTCTGGGCCAACTTCCCATTTCCTATCCTGAAAAACTGAGTCAGCATCCCTCCATAATGAGTGAGATGTTGAGCTCAGAAAGAGGAAAACGTATTAGTATTGGCCATGTATAGCTTGGGGGTAAGTATTTCTTGAAAGTAAAAAAAAGAAGGAAAAACATAAAGTGTTATGTGGAATGTTGGATATATTATAATCATTATTATTGTTATTATTATTATTATTATTATTTATTTATATAACATTTTCTATCAAACCCCTACTCTGTTTTAGCTAAGTAATCCTTCAGTGTATAAAATGTATTGCATAATAGGTACTTTTTAGCCACCTTTTAAATAAGTGTATCTTTGCAGTTTCTATAATCTCCTTTGGTAATTTACTGTACAGTTTTATTCCTTGGTAGAAAAATGCTGTTTTGAGTTTTATGCTTATTTTTTCTTGGTAAATGTCAGTTGAGTCTATCTCTTGTTGCATGATCATGGACAAAGGCTGTTTGTGCAGTAATTACCAATGTTATTTTTGATGTCTACAACTGACTGGTAAATGTATTCATATGGAGCAGTTAAAATCCCTAGTGTTCTGAACAGATCTTTACAATGAGCTGGACTAGTATTTTTGGTTATTATTCTTATGGCTCTTATCTGGAGTTTGAAAATTATGTTCGTATTTAGTGCATTTGTTTTCCTAAAAAGAATGCCATAGCTAAGAATTGAGTGTACATATGAATAGTATGTAACTAAAAGACATACCATGTTACACAGTCATGATAGGATTATAAGGCCATAACATGCTGATGACATTCTGTTTGCAAGTACCTTTGTGTGTTCACACCACTTCATCTGAGTATCAATATTCATTCCTAGAAATTTTGCATTTGTTACACAGTCTATAGAGGTGCCATGTGCCATTTACATTTAATTTAACATTGTTATTTTTCCTCTTCAAACTGAAATTCATGGCATTAGTTTTCTTTATGTATTACTTATTGACCGATCATAAACTTCCTTGAGAGTTTCAGTTGCTTTGTCAGCAAGGAGTTCTCATGACTATAATATTGCTTTCATCAGCGAAGACGATTTTTTCACCATGAGTAACACTATTGGGAAAGTCATTGATGTATATCAGGAACAGTATTGGTCCTAATATGCTACCTTGCAGAACTCCTATATTAATGTACTTCGGTTCCGATAAGTGTTTTTCTAAATGTTTGGATCTATTTGAAGTATGTGTTATCTCTACTCTTTGTACCCTATCTGTGGGGTATGATCAAAACCAGTCATTAGGTACCCCTCATTTTCCTAATGCTTCTGATTTATTTAATAGAATCTTGTGGTCGTATGTATCAAATGCCTTAGAAAGATCCTAAAATATGCCTGTGACACACTCATCTTTATCAAGAGCATCAAGTACAACTTTTGTGAATTCAATTATGGCTGACTCCGTATTTTTGCCACTTCAGGAACCAAACTGTGATTCGCTTAAAATATTGTATTTACTCAGGTAATTCATTAATCTGTCTTTCATAATGGCTTCTATTATTTTTGAGAGTGCTGACAGGTTGGAAGTAACATTATTGTATTCAGTGCAACATTATTTACAGGTGTTATATTTGTTTGCAGGAATTTTTACTGTAGCTTCTCTGCAATACTTGAAAAATGCTCGTTTACATAGTTTGTTAAGTCCTGTCGATCATTTATTGCTTTATCCCCCTCCCTTAGCAGTATGCTATTCTGCCTTTGTTTGCTTCTCCCCGTTTCCTTTTTTGTAAAATCCCAGACTGCTTTGCTTTTAATCTCTGCATTATGTATTATTTTGTCATTAAATGACTTTTTTGCAGCAATCGGCACCTTCCTATAGATCTTTTTGTATCTATGATAGAAATTTGACAATTCTGGATCACTGCGAATCTTTTTCATGGAACTGAGGTGTTTAAACATGTGGGAGGACTTCTTATACCTGCTGTTATCCATCTGTTTTTGTGAGATGTTGATACAGACATGCATACTTTTTAAATGCATTTTCAGAGTTCAAATTAAATAATGCAGAGAATTTAGAAAATTTCATATTCACATTGGTTTCCTTATACACTTCATCACAGCTTTGTTTTTCTATTTCTTTTGAAAAATCTTTCATTTTGATTTCTGATAGATGTCGTTTATAGGCTTTTAGTTTAGGAAATGAGTCAATGCCTGACTTTACTGTTTTTATTTGACAGAGATGGTCTGATAGTCTGAGATCTTTTACAGCTACATCACGTTTTTCCCTGTCCATATTTGTGGCCACATGATCAATTACTGATGAAGTCGTTGTGGTAACCCTTGTTGCACTATTGACCAATAGCGACATGCCAAAACTTTGAAGGATGTTTATGAAGGTGCTGCTGGATTCATTTATGATGTTAGTGTTGATGTTAATGTCCCCATACAGAATGTTGTTGACCTTTGTACTTCAGACTTCATCTAGAACTTCTGTTAACTTATTGAAAAAAGTGTCCACACTACAACTGGGAGATCTATACACACACAAAATGATTAATTTCTTGGTGATATCAAGCCCTGTTAATTCAATAGCTGATATTTCAAAGTGTTTGTCTTCACTTGTGGTACTGAGGTCATGTCTTGATTTGAACTGTGTTCTTTTTCTGATATAAGTACATGATCCTCCACCCCTTGAAGTAGTACTACAGTATGAGTTTTGCCTTTTCTTTGAATGACAATACTACATGTTGGATTTCTGTGTCTCTACAGCAGTGCTCAGTAATACAAACTACTGTGCAGTTCAAAGATTGGAGCTCAACTTCTGATAGGTGTATTTTATTTTTTATTGATTTCATGTTTTGATGGAGGTTTGTTAATTCTGTGAAATGCCCCATGTCTACTGAGTGATTGTTTCAGTATTTTTTAAAGTGCTGGAGATACTCTTTAGGCAGAGGAACATGTTGTCTGAATTTATCCTAAAAAGACCTACTTTTCCTCCCTGTGACAACAGGTATTTGACCATGTGTGGCCCGAGATCCACCCTCTATACTTTAATGAATCAATGAATGTAATGAAAAGTCAGCTGAGTACTGAATATAGACTGAGAGTAAGTGGAAGAAAGACGAAAGTAATGAGAAGTAGCAGAAATGGGAAGAGCGAGAAACTTAAAATCAGGATTGATGGTCACGAGGTAGATGAAAATAAGTATCTCTGCTACCTAGGCAGCAAAATAACCTATGATGGATGGAGCAATGAGGACAAGAGAAGCAGACTAGAGCTGACAAAAAGGACATTCCTGGCCAAGCTAAGTCTAATAGTATCAAACAAAGATCTTAATTTGAGGAAGAAATTTCTGAAAATGTACTTTTCGAGAACAGTATTGTATGGTAGTGAAACATGGATGTGGGAAAACTGGAACAGAAGAGAATCGAAGCATTTGAGATGTGGTGTTACATAAGAATATTGAAAATGAAATAGACTGATGAGGTAAGAAATGAGGAGGTTTTGCAGATAATCGGCGAGGAAAGGAATATATGGAAAACACTGACAAGAAGATGGGACAGGATGGTAGGACATCTGTCAGCACATCAGGGAGTAACATCGATGGTACTAGAGGAAACTGCCGAGGGTAAAACTTGTAGAAAAAGACAGGGATTGGAATACATCTGCAAATAATTGAGGAAAAGGCAAGAAAATAATTGGAATAAAGAATAAAAAAAATCACCTCCTAACTCTGCAAGAAAATAACCACGCACAAAAAATCAAAGCTGAAAAAAACTCTGCTGAATAATCAAGTGCACATAACAAACAACTCATTTTTTACATTAATAGATAAAATAATACAGTAACACTTCCCAAAGAGGATTATTACAGTAATAATACCACCCAGTCCCTTTACACTCACTTGTCCATGCACCACTCCACAAAACATTTAAATTAAAACTCAAAACAGCTGCACACTAAACGTTCATCCACTTTCTGACAGCTATTACATTCATGTTCAAGTTGGCACGTAAAACAAACCGAACAGGAAGAAACATAAAAGGAAGAGATAGGAGTCATGATTTTAAATCACAGTTTTTGCTAAAAATATCTACAACTAGTGACAGAAGACTAGTAGTGCTCCATAACTACAGTATTAGCGCAAAGAACACGAAAGTTGCGGAGAAAAAGGTTCGTAACATGAAAATGTGCTTATGTTCCATAAGTGAAACTATAGTACAGCCTCCAGCATATGACCAGATGAAAGGAAACGCAGGTGTCAGCCAAAAACTCAAATAACTGTAAGTGTTCATTTATTTACATAAAAAATACGTGAATTGTTTTGTAATACTGAATATCAGAACAAAACTATGTCATCCTAGATTCCACTGAAGATGCTCTATAGTAAAAAACAAAACACACCTGGAACAAATAAAATACATTGCAGCAGGGACAAATAACGTATACTGCAGCAAGAAATTGTGCTTTTTATTTAGCAAACGAATATATCTGTGCATGCTGTGGATGATGGTAACACAAACAAACTTGATACTCCAGGAGGTTTATAACTTTCAGATCCCGACTTCTCCTTGAGTCTGAACCTCTGGCCACTATTTCTAGCAAGCACAGGAATATCCATCTTGTAAATAAAAACAGCCTTTTCTGGCTGCAAGATACTTTATTTGTTCCAGACGCATGTCACAGTTTACTTTAAGGCGCCTTAAAGGTTGGAAGTCCCACAGAAACTACTGTAGAAAGGATGCAAAGAGTTCACAGAAGAAAAATTAGCTGACTCAAAAAACACCAATCACTACACAATCACTCTAAACACATCCAACAAAAACACACACAAACGAATTCCACCCAAGATCAGTGAACCTTGCAGGCACACAGATCAAAAGTAAAGAAATACAACTGTTGGAGAATGCATTAAAATACAATATAACTTCAGAAATAGATGAAGAGTACATAGGAAAACTAATTATGTGTAATATATGCCCCTGTCCTGTGAAGCCAATCAAATATCCACAGACCGAATATCCCTGCAAGGCCGATACTGGATTTCAGGAAATCGTCCAGTTACAAACCTGTAGGATACAAGTTAAAATTACTGTCTCGAAACTTCAAAGCACAAGAAGACAGAACCATTAGAAACACTACACAGCCAATACAACAAATAAAAGATATATTAATCCCAGACACAGCAACACTCCTCTCATTTTGATGTAGAAAGCATGTATTCCACCATACCAACACCAGAAACAACAGACATCATAGAGAAAAACACGAAAACACATGTCAGGTCTCTGAGGAAATACATTAATAAGGCTTATAACAAAATATAGCTATTTCCAATTCAATAACGAGTTTTATTTACAACAAGATGGATTACTAATGTGGTCCCCAGTTGCAGGATCATTCGCTAATATTTTTACAAACCACATTGTACAGATCACTTTCACAAAAATAATATCAAAAGACTACAACATATAACATTGGTTCAGGTATATGGATGACACCCTCTGCTTAATAGATGAACCACAAACAAAAATTTAAAAACTACATACTGACATCAACCAGATAAGTAAAAATATAAACTTCACAACTGAAAGAGATCAGAATAACCAAATTAACTTTCTAGATATAAGAATCAAAAAACAAAACAATAAGCGTATGTTTGAAATTTAAACTAAATCCATAGCAACTGATGTTATCATTCTCTAAGCGTCTAACCACCCACACTCACAAAAAGAAGTAGCACTTTGACATATGCTCTATAGACTCAATACATTGCCACTCAACAAAAAAAACTACCAAAAAGAACTTGACACAAAAATGCAGATAACCAAAGCAATGGTTACATAATCACATAATAAAATTAAAAGAAAAATAAAAACACAAAACCACAGACAACACAACCAAACACAACCACAAATAATCAGTACCATAACAACTACATAGAATAATGAGAAAAACATAAGAGAAGACATAAGATGGTACACAGTGTCATACAAACACAAACTCACACATAAAATCAGCAACATTTTCAAAAGACAGGTCATAAACATAACACACACAACAGACAATTCTTTCCAAAAATACATCGCAAAACTGGCGAAAGACATAGACATATACCAGAAAGCAGGTGTATATCTATTATAGTGTAATACTTGTGATGGCATATACATAGGACAAAGAGGCAGAATTTTATGTCTGATATAAAAAACACACGAGAACCTCTAAATACGGAACAAACCATTCCACTTTTGCGGACCATGTAAGAGAACACAATCACAGACAAACCTCTAGAGAAGAAGACATGAAAACAATTAGAACCAATAGTAAAAAAACATCTCCTAACCCTGCAAGAAAATTATTACACACAAAACCAAAGCAAAAAAGAAAACCCTGTTGGATGATCAAGTGCGCATAACAAACAACTCACTAGAATGAGATTTTCACTCTGCAGCAGAGTGTGCGCTGATATGAAACTTCCTGGCCGATTAAAACTGTGTGCCCAACCGAGACTCGAACTCGGGACCTTTGCCTTTCGCAGGCAAGTGCTCAGGAGTGCTAGTTCTGCAAGGTTCGCAGGAGAGCTTCTGTAAAGTTTGGAAGATAGGAGATGAGATACTGGCCCGCGAAAGGCAAAGATCCCGAGTTCGAGTCTCGGTCGGGCACACAGTTTTAATCTTCCAGGAAGTTTCAAACAACTCACTGTTCGCATTAACAGGAGTAAGACTCCAACAAAGGATTATTATCATATTAACACCAGCCAACCTCTTTTCACTCCTTCGTCGATGAAGCCCTCTACAAAACATTTAAACCAAAACACGAATCAGCTGAACACTAAAACTTTCATCCACTATCTGTTAGGTATTACACTCACATTCAACTTCCCACAACACGCCCTGGATAACCACGAACACACCCACACATATCTACAGAAAAGAAACCATACATATACACTCCCCACCACCCCCCTCTCTCTCTCTCTCTCTCTCTCTCTCTCTCTCTCTTCGATAATAACAATCCATACAAAGACACACTCTTTCCCTCTCTCTCTTACACACACACACACACACACGCACACATACTGATATAAAAAAAGAGAAATGAACAGACTTTGGTTTTCAGCAACATGTATGCAAAACCAAACAGGAAGAGACATAAAGTAAACACACAGTAGTTACGACTTTAAATCGCAGTTTTCGGTAAAAGTGACAGAAGGCTAATAGGGCTCCACAGCAATCAGAGCAAAGAACATGAAAATTATGAAGAGAAAAGTTTAATAAAAAATGTGCTTATGTTTCATAGGTGAAGCTATAGTACTAACTCCAGCATGCGACTAGATGAAAGGAAACACAGAGGCCAGCCAAAAACTCAAATAACTGTACGTAATCATTTATTTTCATAAAAAAACAAGAAATGATGTATTTTATAGTCTACAAATATCACACATCAAAACAAAACTGCATCATTGTGGAGTTCACTGATGATATCGCAAAGTAAAAGGCGAAACGCGTCTGGGACAAATAAAATACAATGCGGCAAGAAAAAGCTGTTTTTATTTACAAAACGAGAACTCATGGAGTATATTGCATTACATGTGATGGGTGTAGTTCAGGATATATGGGTCAAACCGGTAGACATTTTTAGATACGTTTTAAGGAACACACTACCAACCCAGGCTCGAAATCAGTCTTTAGTATTCATCTACAGGAAATTGAATACTCAATTTCAGATCTGGCTAAATGTGAAACGAGACTGTAAATTGTAGACTCAAGCCTGCTCAGCTCGTCAACGCTTCAAAGTTGGATAGTACGCACAGCCGCCACACAGAGATACGATATACCTAAAGGCCAGTTATAGTATGTTCATTCTGATGTGGTCGTCTCCCTTACTGTGTTGGCAGATTTCCAGTACAATCTTTCCGTTGTTGATAGAGTCACCCACTGGGTTGAAGCCATACACTTGGCAGACAGAATGGTAGAAACGACGGAGAGAAAATTCGATCGCTTGTGGAATATCACATTTCCGCTGCCGCGCTTCGGTCATGACCCACAAAGGTCGCCAATTTGAATCTGCGCCATTTTCCATTCTTTGCAACTCTTGCAGTATCTGGTATTACCGCACTACAACTTATCACCCACAAGGTAATGGTTTTGTGGAACACTGGCAACAGATGCTGAAGGCAGCACTTATGTGTCATCATAGCCAGTGGGCATAAGCTTCACCGTGGGTGCTTTTTGGCACACACTCACGATACAAAGAAGACCTCCATGGCTCTTTAGCAGAAATTCTGCATAGCGAACCGTTCACTCTGCCAGCTGACTTCGTTTCACCAGTGCAACGAGCAGCGACTAAGAAACGTCCCGCTCTCGTCAGCAGAGTGATGCAACACATTGCCCAGCTCAGAAATATACCCACTACAGGCACACAGCTCGCCAAAAATTTCTTTACACAAATCCTCAGCAGACTGTGAATACGTCATGTTGTGGGATGACACCGTTTGGCCTGTGCTGCAGGCACCATGTTTGGGTCATCACGGAGTACCAAAACGAGGAACTATCACTTTCAGTGTTTTGCTACGTGGCAAGCCAGTCATTGTTTCAATGAACCACCTTAAACCTGCTTGGATTTTCCGGAATATCACTGGCTCAGTGGATGAACAGGCCGCACAGACTGACGCACTACTCGCCTCACTTCAAGGGACGACAGCGCATCGGTTATTTTGAATGCTGACAACACGTTCATGGTGACACTTGACATGCAGCAATTCTAGAAAAATAACATTAAAGTGGAAGTGGTAGACGAGTTTGTCGTGGTTGAAGAACAGAACGAGGAACGTCAAGATGACAATGGTTTTATCTCCCGAGAGTTCCCTCCCAGCTACAAACCGGCCGCAGTTACATCAAGATTATTGGTTTACGGGTTCCTAAGCATCACTGCTCCTAGAACACAACACCTGCCTCCGAGCGTTCAGGTTGCACTGAATGTCACTGCAGTTTCTACCCCATCACTTCCCGACGCCAGCGCTCCCCCGTCGCAGTTCGATGAGCTCCACACAGAATAACATGCCCCCTGTGATCACCCCCGCCAGTCGCCACCCTCTCTCAGCCAATACTACCTGCATTGAGACAAGTCGAGGATCACAACTTCACGGTCTTTTTCTTCTCTCTCGCCGAGAAACGGCCCAGCTGTGTCCTGCATAGCTGCCAGTCAAGCATAGTAGGTCACGTGCACATGCGAAAAGACACAGTTGACAAATGAGCCTTCGCACGTTACCTCTCCCAGCGCAACGGACTCCTGGGAGAGGAAGAGGGGGGGGGGAGGCTGTGGGTACGTCACTATTAATAATACATGTGCAAGCGAAAAAGACTCTTTTAGCAGTGGGTTGTTCATCCGTGCGGCGAGAATTTTTGACCCTTTTAATTCGCCGTGAGTAACCGTCTATTATGCAAGCACTCGAGTTGCATCTCAGTTTCTGTTGTTGTGGTCTTCAGTCCTGAGACTGGTTTGATGCAGCTCTCCATGCTACTCTATCCTCTGCAAGATTCTTCATCTCCCAGTACCTACTGCAACCTACATCCTTCTGAATCTGCTTAGTGTATTCATCTCTTGGTCTCCCCCTACGATTTTTACCCTCCACGCTGCCCTCCAATACTAAATTGGTGATCCCTCGATGCCTCAGAACATGTCCTACCAACCGATCCCTTCTTCTGGTCAAGTTGTGCCATAAACTCCTCTTCTCCCCAATCCTATTCAGTACCTCCTCATTAGTTATGTGATCTACCCATCTAATCTTCAGCATTCTTCTGTAGCACCACATTTCGAAAGCTTCTATTCTCTTCTTGTCCAAACTATTTACCGTCCATGTATCACTTCCATACATGGCTACACTCCATACAAATACTTTCAGAAATGACTTCCTGACACTTAAATCTATACTCGATGTTAACAAATTTCTCTTCTTCAGAAACGCTTTCCTTGCCATTGCCAGTCTACATTTTATATCCTCTCTACTTCGACCATCATCAGTTATTTTGCTCCCCAAATAGCAAAACTCCTTTACTACTTTAAGTGCCTCATTTCCTAATCTAATACCCTCAACATCACCCGACTTAATTCGACTACATTCCATTATCCTCGTTTTGCTTTTGTTGATGTTCATCTTATATCCTCCCTTCAAGACACCATCCATTACGTTCAACTGCTCTTCCAAGTCCTTTGCTGTCTCTGACAGAATTACAATGTCATCAGCGAACCTCAAAGTTTTTATTTCTTCTCCCTGGATTTTAATACCTACTCCGAATTCTTCTTTTGTTTCCTTTACTGCTTGCTCAATATACAGATTGAATAACATCGGGGAGAGGCTACAACCCTGTCTCACTCCCTTCCCAACCACTGCTTCCCTTTCATGGCCCTCGAGTCTTATAACTGCCATCTGGTTTCTGTACATTTTGTAAATAGCCTTTCGCTCCCTGTATTTTACCCCTGCCACCTTTAGAATTTGAAAGAGAGTATTCCAGTCAACATTGTCAAAAGCTTTCTCTAAGTCTACAAATGCTAGAAACGTAGGTTTGCCTTTC
The DNA here is from genome assembly GCF_023864345.2 of Schistocerca serialis cubense. Lineage (NCBI taxonomy): Eukaryota > Metazoa > Arthropoda > Insecta > Orthoptera > Acrididae > Schistocerca > Schistocerca serialis. The sequence goes on from NC_064645.1 coordinate 402,020,793, forward strand.
CATACTCTTTCTTCTAAGATAAGTCGTAGTGTCAGTATTGCCTCACGTGTTCCAGTATTTCTACGGAATCCAAACTGATCTTCCCCGAGGTCGGCTTCTACTAGTTTTTCCATTCGTCTGTAAAGAATTCGTGTTAGTATTTTGCAGCTGTGACTTATTAAACTGATAGTTCGGTAATTCTCACGTCTGTCAACTCCTGCTTTCTTTGGGATTGGAATTATTATATTCTTCTTGAAGTCTGAGGGTATTTCGCCTGTTTCATACATCTTGCTCACCAGATGGTAGAGTTTTGTCAGGACTGGCTCTCCCAAGGCCGTCAGTAGTTCCAATGGAATGTTGTCTACGCCGGGGGCCTTGTTTCGACTCAGGTCTTTCAGTGCTCTGTCAAATTCTTCACGCAGTATCGTATCTCCCATTTCATCTTCATCTACATCCTCTTCCATTTCCATAATATTGTCCTCAAGTACATCGCCCTTGTATAGACCCTCTATATACTCCTTCCACCTTTCTGCTTTCCCTTCTTTGCTTAGAACTGGGTTTCCATCTGAGCTCTTGATGTTCATACAAGTGGTTCTCTTATCTCCAACGGTCTCTTTAATTTTCCTGTAGGCAGTATCTATCTTACCCCTAGTGAGATAAGCCTCTACATCCTTACATTTGTCCTCTAGCCATCCCCGCTTAGCCATTTTGCACTTCCTGTCGATTTCATTTTTGAGACGTTTGTATTCCTTTCTGGCTGCTTCATTTACTGCATTTTTATATTTTCTCCTTTCATCAATTAAATTCAATATTTCTTCTGTTACCCAAGGATTTCTACTAGCCCTCGTCTTTTTACCTACTTGATCCTCTGCTGCCTTCACTACTACATCCATCAAAGCTACCCATTCTTCTTCTACTGTATTTCTTTCCCCCATTCCTGTCAATTGTTCCCTTATGCTCTCCCTGAAACTCTCAGTATGATCCGTAAAGTGCTACTCTGTTCTCCGCATTTCACTACAAACATTTACTCAAGGAAATTCCACATACCAAACTATCTACTGTAGTTTTTTGTTAAGTAAATTAAAAACGTTGTTCATGGAACAACAACTATCTTCTTGTTATTACTCTTTCTTATTATTATCTTGTCTGCAATATGCAGTAATACTACGGAGCTACTCTGCTGGTATTTAACCCTCGCAATACCAAGACATTTTCAGTAACATGTATTATCAATAGAAGGGGCGGGGTACTTCGTCCCCACTATAAAAAATTTAAAAAATAAATATAATTCATTAATTTTTCATCAGCTACATTAATTAAATACTTTTGAAAGATCTAGTGAGGCATAATCAGGATACAGAAGCTGAATATTTCTTTCAAAACTGCATTTTGTATCTTTAACTTACTTCGTCATTTAAGTTTACTAGGTCTAATTACCTTGAGAAAAATTAGTAGGAAATGTCGACATGATACTATTGAAGTACACTTTACTATAATAGCTTAGGCACATAACATAGTTTTGTGAGAAGAATTATTCACCACTCTCCTCGGAATCTACTTCACACTTGAAACATACAACAGTGATTTTGCTGTGTTTACCACATGTGTATCTCTCACAATTGTTGCTGATTATTGTTGTTTTGTTCACTTTGTTGTACTTTACTGCTTTCGAACGGCTTCCACTAACACACAAATGACATCTACTTTACCTCCATGAGCTTCCTTTGCACCGAAGTTCTGCTAGATTTCCCGTCCGAGAACACCCTCCGTTCTTGAAACTACATGCTTTGGCAGTCCTTTCTCCAATCTATGGTTTCATGAGCTGTAATCCCAATTCTAGCAGAAAAAGTCGTCGCTTATTAGGTTTTTTTCTTATTCCAGTCCATGAAGTTCAACAAAAACAGTGTATAACTATTTAACGCTGCTATGTTCATAAGAGTGTAGAAAACAGACAGCGACCGCCTTCTTGTAGTCCTCTTAGTTGAATATTTCCTCGCCATTTGATTTATCATGTCAACGTCACCTTTAGTCTCATTGTAATATAAATTTATAACTGTTTCCTTCTTAGTGTCAGTAGCTGACAAAATGCAGCGTCATAATGTTGACATGATAGAAACAATAGATTCCTTTTGGGTTTTCATGACAGATACAAGAAACAATTCTGATTAGAATATTTCCAGTACTAGTATCACTGAAAGCAAACTTACTAGGATATAATTCTCGTCTTGAGATAACTTTCAGTTCTTGAGGGATTGGTTTGTAATTCTCCCACGAGAGTTAGCTTCTGATTCCTCCGTAGATCTTCGGCCAAATCAACTGAAGTGTAATATCTGTCTGTCATGACATTTCGCCCTGAATTGTGTATGGGAACCACCAGGCGTTTGACCACAGCTGCACCGGAATTTGATTGTTGTGTACTATCATTTCTTTTCCCAGCATAACATATCTGGTTTTAGCGTCTGTGAGCAGGCGTATAAGTATACCGTATTTAACATGTTCTTTCTTCATGAAGACCTTGAAGGGGCACCTGCCGCAGGCAGTGACAACATTTCATCAGTAACAGTGTGCATCCCAACAGAATAGTATTTTGGCAGCAATTCATTTATTTTATCAAAAATTTCTCGTATTCAAGCAGACTTACCACACTTCCTGCGATTGCTTCGCGACCCTGTCATCAAATCTTACTATAGTATTTTAGTAAGCTGCTGGAATCTGGTTCGGCTCATGGTAGCAGTATAAACAAACCTTCCTGAAGTGCAGGACCATAAATCTCTAACAGATGACATACTTTTCCTTCCTCATAACAATAAGTAGCCCTATATATGCCACGAACTCAAGTCTGTCTGTCTTGTGTATTTTCTGCCTCAATCCCTCTCATTGGTAAGACTTATTATGATGTTGACACTTTCTGGAGACAAAAACTTTTCAAATGACTCTCTTATTGTTCCTACTTTACCTTCGTCTCTTATGCCTTCTCTTTCTGTCACTAAGTTTTGTACTACTCGTCTACTAATGTGAGGAGGTTTGAAGTTATAAATTTTTCCTGTGCTTTAATATACTTATCACTAACCTCGCAGGCTGCGTCGTCATCAGTTTCAGGTGCCCAGAGTTTATCTTCAGCATCTGTAGGTACTCTATCACTGTCCACATCTTCACGCACAACACATTCCTCTTCAGGTTTACTCACTACATCGTCAGTTGCATCAAATTCAATTTGAGAAATTGTAGATTCTTCCAAAACCTGTGATGTGTCTGTCAGTAAGTGACTGTCGATACATTTTCAATCACAGTTGTATCTAACGCTGGAGTAAGTGCCACTGAACAGGAAACAATAAAGAACCAAAGGGAAGTGGATAATTGTTGAGACTACTTTTGCGGTCAACCCAGAGAAATATAATGTCCATGAGTTCTAAGGTCACGTAATGCTATTATTTGTGGAGTAAAACGACCGTTGTGGGAAGTCGCATCTATTGCCAAGGGAGGGAGACTTTATGACCACCTCCCTTAAACTCAATTTTTCTGACTAAGCTTAAACGAAAAATATAAAACAATCATAGAATCTGGAAGAGGCTTCATTAAAGACAATGAATATTTTTCACAAAATTTTAAAAAAGTACCTGAGGATATTCCAATATTTTCAAAAGGTGGGCAAATAGTACCCCCCTCTCCCCCTCCCCCGTTGGTATTGCGAAGGTTAATGTTCATGTGGCAGAAGAAAGCTATGAAAGCAATTATAGGAATTACATGCCGAAAATCATAACAAAAGCACTTTGAAGATCTAAGCATCTTAACTGAACCTTTCTTTTATTTTAAAATATGTTTTCTTCCCACAAAAATATTAACACAGTCCTTTGCAGAACAGTTATTCACAGGCCTGAAACCAAAAATGGAAATAACTTAGATATAGAATTTGCAAGACTGTGCAAGATTCAAAGTGGTTTTTATCACACAGGAATGAAACTAGATAACAAGCTACCACTATCATTGAGAGACTCACCTAGTGACGTATTCGAGAAGAACCTTCACACATTGTTATTTGACAATTGTGTTTATAGCGTTAAGGATTTCGAATTTACATATTAAACTCTAAGTTTCTCTTCATTCCCATATATTGTTCAAACCCTTCGTTAACTGGAAAAAAATTAAGCAACGAAAGAAATAAAAATTCATTACTGTGTATTCCTCAAGCTGATAAAGTGTAAGCTCAAAATTTCAGTGTTGTACAATATAGATTGTGTATTATTAAACACACTTATCAGTGCCAGCGACCACATCAATTTGGCAGTCATTTACGTAAATAAAAACATTAAATATAATGTAAAACATTTAGATACAAAGCAAAATTCTACGTATAAGACGAAAAATTCTTCAGTGTAACGTAAAACTTAAGAATTGTAAATTTTATAACGTTATTTCGACATGTATTGGTAATGACAAAAACGAGTAAATATATAAATAAATACTTTTTCATTGGCGTTACATTTATTCTGTGGAATATAGCCATGGCCTTGCAGAATACTTTATACAATTCATTGATTTAAATACAACTGGATGAAGACGTATTTGAAGCTCATTCGATATCATACAGCAAATAATTTGTTGATAGGGTGAAAGGCGAAGAGATTTTCCTTAATAATTCAATGTTTCAAAATTGATAGGTGTTTGAACAAAGTGAGACTGTGAGGAAGGTTGGGGGGGGGAGTCGTTTTCATATGATTAGAGGACGCTGATTACATTGGATTAAACAAAAATTGTCTATTTCATTATTTATTTAATAGCCATTTATATGTATCTGAGATTTTTAAAATTTTATGTGTGGGTGTGACTTGATGTAGTACTGTACATTCCTTACTGTGAACTGAGACGCCTCATCTAATGAATATTTTATATTTGAAGTGGTTATTTAAAATTTAACATATGGTTACAGTGAACTTTGGATATTTTCCATATCATGTTTCATTTGATCCAGTTTCTGACTTTTGAGATGATGTGGACAACTGAAGAGTGATTTCGAGTGTTGCTGTCTTTTGTGTGGCTAGTGTGGTACTTTGTAGATAGTTTCTGGAGATATATTGGGGGAAGGTTCTAGTCTTTAACTCGCTGTTGAACTTTTTGTGAGATTAGTGGTCTGTTGTCGTGCTCTAAGACATTTGTGCATTCATTGGTATTCTATTATGCAGTCAAATTCCAGTCTTGTTTTGCTACTGCTACGCAGGATGAAGAATAAACGGATTTCAGTGATTAAATTAGTATTTCAGTTTGTCAGGCTGGGAATTCTGAGGCTATTACTGTTCACATCGTAGCTTATGAAGTCGATGATGTGATTATGAATGACATTGATGAATCTGGAATAGTGTGCCCACTTGAGTCCACTAGTAGTTGTGATGTTGCGGAAGATGATTCTGTCTTTCGTGCACTTGTCCTGCTCAAGGCAGACAGCCGAACACACAGATGCCTACATCAGATATTTACGATAAAGATATAAACTATTTACTATTAGAAATAGTGAGGAATTTTAAGGTTCAAGGTTCATGTTGAGAGCAGACATGTCACTCTCTCCCTTATTTTCATATTCAAGGCTACTCTTTGATGTTGTTCTTACACCGTAGACATCATTTTTCTGAGATGAAAAGAAGTTATCAACATGAGCAGGCATTGATGGGAGGATGTATATTGTGAATGCATATGAGATCTTTATGGTAGCTCTCCTTCAAATAGTATTTTCTGTAGTTGAGAAAAGCAGGCAGTTTGGTTACTTAACAGTTAATCTTGTAGTGGACATTTGGGGCTTGGGAGCTGTTAGAGAGAGGAACTTCTCAAAGCACTTACTGAGGACAGAATTTTGGTCCCATAAATTTCTCATACCGGTGTGCAGACAATGATTTGGGCCAAAGAGTCGAAAAACTGCCTACCTGGATCCACCTGTTAGGCATTTCTGGGCCACGGCAGCGACAGAAGCACACGGGAGAAGTGGGACGCCCAGACAAGGCGCTTTGGCTGTGTCTTAAATGCTCAATCTGTAAAGAGACAGCGTCCACAAAAATCCACAAGTTTCCATGTTCACCTTGGAGCCATCAGGTGGTGTCGTTCCCTGCCTGCCGAGTTTCTTGGGAAGTGTAGTGGGACGCGAGATTGAAGCGTCACCCCTCCACCAGTGTCAGCCCAGTTTGCAGGCGAATATAGGTTTAATTTAGTTTTTGTTTATGTATTTTTTGTAATTTTTGTAATGGTTGTGAATTGTTTAAAGTTTGTATTTATTTTTTATGTTTCATGTACGGAGAGGGCGGCGCAACGAACGGAGACAGCATCTTCGTTGCCGGGACCGGAGAGAAAACTGCTGGCCACTATACGTCGCGGGTCGACAGCCAAAGAGCAACAGAAGATCCTGAAACCGAGTTGTTGCGTCGTGCTTCTAAAAATTGAAAAATTGTGATTTTTTAATGTTTTGTATAACAATGACGTCATAGAAAGTTTAATCATGTGTAAATGTCCAGTCCTATCTTGTCAAGGCTCAGGTTCACGTCTATATGTAGGAAGATAATAAACTAGTGGATGCTACAAAAGTTTAAATACGTGTTCCGAGAATTTATTTATGAAGAATTATGTGAATGAATTAATAACCTACTTGACAAGATCATTAATTTTGACAACATTCATCGCGAGTTTGAGTCTTGAAAGTTTATTCAATGTGGTTCTAATATTTGTTAAATCAGATAACTTGCATTAATATAACTTCTGAGAAGAAACAAAACGACATCTAAATTGAGAAAAAGTTTGCGCAAACCAATAGGACTGAGTGACGTAATTCTGCGCATACGACTCAAATGATGATGTTTTAATTACAGTTTCGTTCAAGAACCATTTAGAGACAATTTAAAAAGAACTTAAATAATTTTGAAGTGTGTTGTAACTGACGTAGGTGACGAAGTCTGCACATAGTCATATGTCAAATGAAAATCCTTTAAACAAACCTTTCGTCGTTATACTACAGAAGCCGTAGGCCTTTGGAAGAATTTTAGGACGAAACGCACATTTATGGTGGCTCTGAAATGCTCTATGTTGGTGCACAAAAGGACTTCTCTTAGCTTAGGCCTTTGATCAGACATACTGTAACATTCAGTCCATCAAGACAACGATGTCTGTGATAAATGTCTTCTTCATTTTAGGCCTAAACGAAAACTCAAAACACACTGCCTAACGTAGTCATGGGAAAAGAAATTCATGATTGCAACGTCACTCGTCCTTACATGGAAATTTATGAGCCATGGTTTGGCTGCTTCTGCAGCAAGGAAAAGAATATTATTAACTTTGGTTAGAGTTGGTTGGATGGTAGTGCAGACTAGCTAAAGGGGACACATGGTACTAGTGGATTCTTGTGATTTGGCATGAAACCCCTGTGGGACAGTTGCATGGGTGCATTTTTCGAATTTACCGAGGTTTGTTGGAAAGGGACAGTTGGAGAAACGTAGCTTCTGTTTCAGACATCAGCCTGGAGAGGAGATTCTAGTCTTGACTCTTGTTTTGCGTGGGCTGCACTTGGGGCACTAGTCCTAAGCGTGACTTTGCACTGTCACTGGTCTTGACTGGGTAGCCTATGATGAAGTCTTAGCAGTACCAACAGTTTAGACCACAATCATCATGGCAGCTCGCTGCGCCAAGGACAATCTTATTTGTATCAGGTCTGCCAGCTTGACGTTTAATGTCCTTGTGTGTACTGTTGTATAAGTGAGTCAAATTGGTCCGTGATATGACCGGCGAATGGATGTGTTACACGCTGAAATCTGCCGATATTTCAGAGTTTCATCATACAGTAGTAATTGCGATCCATCTAACAGATTGCCAGCTTGCAGCTTTGCATATTTCATCCCCGCGATAGTGAATTTCCAGACGCCGCACATTGCTACTCTGCAGACGCTTACACCACGACTGTCACCTGAGGAAACGCTACACATCGAGAAAGGTTTAGTTTAGTTTAGCTATGTCATGTTCCGTAGATCATTTTCACGATTATTTTATCGACATGATGTGAAACAAGTCAGATTACAATATATATATATATATATATATATATATATATATATATATATATATATATGAATAGTGCTAATATTAATATTACTGAATTTTTCAGTTCTACACATGCAACTACATTTAGAGGTGCAATTTTTTTACCAATTCCGAAACAGAAACTCTTACATGGAATAGACGGTGTTGTCCAATAGAAATGCTTTTAAACTAGGTTTAAAACTTGATCTGCTACCTGCCAGACACTTTATGTTGTTGGGCAAATTATCAAAGATTTTTGTTCCTGAGGAATGTCCTCCTTTTTGAGCAACTGACAGCTTCAATAACGGATAGGAAAGGTCATTTTTCCCTCTGGTGTTGTACATATGAACATCACTGTTCTTCGCGAATTGAGATGGATTATTTATAACGAATTTCATTAGCGAATATATGTACTCTGATGGTGCAGTTAAAATACCTAACTCATTGAATAGGTGCCTACGTGGCGTCCTTGGGTGAACACCACTAATTATTCTCACTGCTCTATTTTGTGCAACCAATACTCTATGTCTAAGTGGTGAGTTACCCCAGAAAACTATTCCATAAGACATTACTGAGTGGAAATACGCAGAGTACGTTAGGAGGCTGATCTGTTTATTACTAAGACTAGCGATTATACGAAGAGCGAAAGAAGCTGAACTTAATTGTTTGAGAAGCACAGTAATATCCTTCTTCCAGTTCAAGTTGTCATCAATGTGAACATGCAGAAATTTGGATAAATCTGCCCTGTTAACTGAGCCCTGTTCATATGCTACATCAATTGTCGGTATGACTCTATTCGGTGTACGAAACTGGATATAATGTTTTTTTTTTCAAAATTAAGGGTGAGTCCATTTTCTGAGAACCACTTAATAATTCTTTGAAAGACAGCATTAACAATATCTTCAGCTGCTTTTTCTGGAATGGGATTTATTATGACACTCGTGTCATCTGCAAAAAGTACTAGTTCTGCATGCTGAACGTTAAGTGAGAGGTCATTCACATGAATAAGGAACACCAGAGGACCCAAAATTGAACATTGTGTGACTCCCTTTGTGATAACTCCCCATTCACTAGAATTTACCACCCTCCCAACATTATTTGTGTCATTCAACACAGCGTTTTGCTTTCTGTTCGTTAAGTATGACTCAAACCAGCTCTGTGTATAGCCTTCAATTTCATAAAACCTGAGTTTTTCTAAGAGCGTGACTTGATCACAAAAATACCAACTGGCGATAATTTGTTATTTAGGGCTTGTACTATTTGATGGTTAAATGTGTAGATGGCATTCGCAGTCGAGTAACACTTCTGGAAAACGAACTGTCACATGCTGAGTAAATTATTTTCACTTAAATGTGAGACTACCCTTGAATACATAACTTTTTCGAATATTTTAGAAAATGGAGTCAGCAATGAAATTGGTCTATAATTATTTAAGTCACGCTTGTCCCCTATCTTATGAAGAGGTTTGACAGTTGCGTATTTCAATCTGTCTGGAAAAATTCCCTGTGCCAGTGAAACATTACATATATCACTAAGGACTCCATTTATTAAATTAGAACAGCACTTCAAAATTCTGTTAGAGACTTCATCAACACCACATGAGCTTTTGTTTTTCCGTATATTTATAATTCCCTTAATTTCAGTGGAGGACGTTGGTGCTATTTCTAAAGGCTTAAAGTCATGGTGAATGACATTTTTAACATATTTTTTTTTGCTTCTTCAACTGAACCCTTTAAGCCTATTTTTGGTGTTACATTCAGAAAGTGATTGTTAAAAATAGTTGCAACTTGTGAATTATCACTCACAGCATCATCATTTAGCTTTATTGCTGTGGTATGCTGTGCACTGTCAGACTGCTCTGTCTCCCATTTCACAATATTCCATATAGTTGTAATCTTATTATCCGCATTATTAATTTCTGTCAGACCAGATAAGCTTTTCGACTTCTTAATTATTAAAGTATCTTTTGCAGTAAGCAAGTAACGTCGGATCCTGACTTATTCTGGCCTGTCCATATATTTCCCTCTTCCTCTTACATGATATCTTAATTCCCTTAGTAATGAATGGCTTACTTAACTTTGTAATGGTTTTTTTGGATAACGTTTCAGGAAAGCAACTCTGAAAAACTGAGACAAATTTACAGTGGAATAAACTGAATTTGGCATCAGTGTCATTTTCTGTGTATACTTAATCCCATTCTACCTCTTCTAGGCTGCTCTTAAAACTCTGTACCCTGTTCGCATCAATAAGCCTCCTGCCACGTATGAACCTGCCTGAAGCCTGTAAGGTGCTATATGTGCTATTTCCATTGACTGTGCATCATGATCAGATAGCCCATTAACAACTGGGTGCACATTAGTTGTTTCTGCCCGAGCACTGTCTATGAAAATGTTATCGATAAGTGACCTACTACCTGCTGCACACGAGTTGGAAAATTTACAACAGATATTAGATTGAAACAAACAAACAAAGATTCTAGCTCATTTTTCCTATCTGTAGCTTTTAAGAAATCTACATTAAAATCACCACAAACCACTAACTGCTTCTTTTTGTCTGACAGGTAGCTCAATAATGCTCCTAGATTTTTCATGAATAGCTGAAAGTTACCTTGAGGGGATCTGTAGATTGTTACAATTACTATTGAACTATATTGCAGTAGCAACTCACTAGTACATGCTTCAAGGATCTGATCTACACAAAAACTATTTGTTTCAATATTTTTGACTTTGTGTCCAGTTTTTATATAAGTAGGAACTCCTCCTTTTTCCGTGTTGACTCTACATCAATAAGATGCTAGTCTGTAATCTCTTAAATTTAACTTCTCCATCCATGTGGTTACATGGTGTTCAGAGAGACACAAAACATCTATACCTTCAGAATTTAGGCATACAAGAAGCTCATCTATCTTATTTTTCAATCCTGTAATGTTCTGATGAAACACACAAATTTTATTTCTTTGGATATTGCTACAGATATTATGGCACTGTTCTGTTTTAATCTCTTTCAGTATTCTCTGTCTGTAACCTGACTCCAACCTAAAAAAAAAAAAAAAAAATGTGTCTTTCTGACTCCAGTAATCACAGGCATTTTGTCTTGTGTGCTTGTGGCCCCCCTTACATTTTCTGCAAGAAGATAAGCTAATCTATCCTTCCCCCTCCTCTTCTGGTGCAGGTCATGACTAGTGTAACCTCACCTCCCAACTGCATCAACAGGCACAGCACAGATATGACATTTAGTTTCTGCCAACAGTTGACAGCCTTATTAACCCAAGGCTGGTCATCCACAAACCCACAAACCCCACACGAGTGTGAGCCGTTGCTGCTTCTATTACCTCCAGGTCACACATAATGCTATAGTCCTAATTGCTAGCCAGGCTGTTTCCTGCTCCTCCTACTATAAGAACATCGTGCTCACCATCAAAATCTTTGCACAAGACTCCTAGGTTTTCTGTAACCTGTCTAAGCTTAGCACTACTTTCACAATTCTTGTGACCTGTTACTCGGCTTCTAACTTATCGCGTAGCAACTGGCCTACACCTTTTCCATGACCGCTACCTAACATCAGGACCCTTTTCTTTCTGCTCGACTTTACTCCCGATCTAGCATTACAATTGTTACTATGAGTCCACTGCACCCTACTTTGCTCAAAAACTGTTTGAGGCTCTTCTGTTTCAGGTAACAAATCAAACTGATTGCTCACTGGAATCTGAAAAGTGATTTCTGGGGTTTTCTCCTTCTGTCTACGACTTTTTACCTGTTCCCAGCTCCCATTGTCTCTTTCTCCCTTCAACCCGTCTAATTCGAATTACTCCATTTCTAATTCAGCCTGGAGGGCACGAATCTTTTTTCACTGTTCCATGATTTTCTTGTCACGGCTACATTATCTACAACTCCATTGGCGAGCCCCATCTGGCATTATAACAGCTTCCTCGCTACAATCACCCCAGTGAAACACCAACCCACAATCCTGACATTTCACTCCCATGCTCATTAATTTACGACAACATCTACTTTTGTCACCCATGACGGCAGATTAAACAATACAAATTAAACAACAAACAAACAACACAAATACAAACAATACAAATTATACTACAAACAATTCCGCTACACCAATTAATAATTAGTAGAAAGAACTTAGCTTCCGGCGAGATGAGCAAAGAACTTCTGTATGTCAGGCGAATGTAGCAGCAGGCGACTGTAAACAGCGCGAAGTTAATTGCTGGCGTAGGTTATAGTGGTGGAAATCACGAAACGAGTAAGAAACTGAAGAGGCTCGATATTTTCTTACGACAAATTTGAACAGGCGCTATCACTGAATTATGTACAAATACTCTAATGGAAACAGAAATACCACTTAACGACTTTACTGTACAATATGGAAAATTAACTGTACGGAAGTATAGAAACACAGAAAACACGAACCGAATGCAAACTATACACGCACGATACTCTTCACAATGAAGCTACACAGACTATACCCGGAAATTATTGAATATTCACACAACTTACTGCGGTCGATAACGAAAACAAACCGACGCCAACGGCTTGCACTTAGAACAGTTATCTTTTCACGAAAACTACGCAAGTAAAAGCGAAACCTTCAATATATAGATCACAAAGATACTAATTTACTTATTTAAGCTACAATATTGTCTTAATAAATTGTTTTTCCATGAGTAAGCATCTATATTTACGATCACACTGAGTAAACACACACGGAGTACAGTACTGCTGCTCCAATTTGTTAGGACAAACAGAATCACAGTCTCACCACTTGTTCTCAGCTCCAACAACGTCGTATAACTTCTGCGTCAAATAAATCCATCAAAGTCTACTCAGCGTTAGATAATTTCAGATTGCGTTATCCATGTTTCGAGCCAAGGTAAATAGATTGAACAGGTAAAGTTTAGTCTTTGCCAACCAAACGCCACCCAATGGAGTGCTAATTATTTGTTTCTTCTATTTGTGTTGCCAACTGTTCATGATTTAGTTGTCATCTCGCTTAACTTGTGTTGTTTCTCCTACTTTATGATCAATAAACTTCTGCCATTTTTATAAACCATTAATTCCATATTGACATATGAATCAACTGACAATAATTGACTATAATAACGACATGGCCACCATTTCATTAAATTATTTCAGCACTGAAGTTTTATTTAAGATTCTGATAAAAGTGATAGCCTCCATTGCGGACTAGCAACAACAACCACTGTCAGAGTGCAGAATCGATTTAGCAGCCACATGGTCAGGTCGACAAGTGGAAGGGTTATAAGTTAAAGTGATGCTGTCAGGGTGTAAACTTGCAGTAGCCTGTAGCCTTTCAAATTGGATCATAAGAACAGTGAAGTCTTGCAATGTCAAGGAACAAATAGAGACTTTTGTAAAAGAAAATAAAGTTATTGCAAAATAATGAGTACACAAACTGGACGCTAGTGTGAAGGGAACTAATAATAAGTTGGAGGCTACTAACAGGGAACTGGATAAGGAATCCGATGTTTCAACTTATTACTCATATCAAGTATGTCATGTATACATTGGTAGTTCTACCAAAAAATTTACAATTAACGGAAAAAGATGTATTGATCTGTAGATGTAGTAACCTAGTAATCTCACTGCTTTTCAGAGGGTACGCTCTGTATGAGGGATGAGATATTATTTTGCTTAAAAGTCATATTTCTATAATTTTTTCTTATTCTTGTTTCACTATTTTTCAGATCGAGCTTTGAGGAAAAGGATATCAATGTGTAACCTACTTCTTTGGCAGTATATGAAGATAAGACCAAAAATTCTGTATTGATGACTGATCTATACCAGATAATGGGCAATGTTGATGGAAGGGCGCCTGACAAAATACAGCGAAGTGAACTGCAGCTGAGGAAGAAAGTAAGAAGTAATTTACTATAGTAATAGTACATCGCAATGGGAGACATCATGTAGAATCGAAATCACAGCCATGTCTCTGTGCACTATCGACACTGCCAAATTTACTCATTTCAGTCTATAAAAATTCGCTATATACTAGACAATGTCATACATAAAAAATTGGTGTCACTTTAGTTGAAATAGGTGGTAAAAGTGCTTGCATATAAAAGAGTTATTAATGGACTCGGAGACGGCGCTCGGTCAGTCAAGAAAAACCACACATATAAATAATCAGAGAATACGTATAAAGGAAGGGAGAGCGAGAGATTTAGTGTACATATAATGATGGCATATCGCTCGAGAACCTGACATTATCTTATCAGGGCCATGGACGTGATGGTAGTCTGCATGCCATCGTAATTACGAGCTGCCATCGTAATTTTGGGTGATCTGATAGTTACAATTAGCGAGCAATATGATCATTTACTGATACTCCGACCAAAGAGATATTTTTATCGACCTTCTGGTGTCTGTAGTACTCAGTTAAACTGTCTCGACTTGAGGCCTAAACGATAGAACCATGTGGCCTCAAGACTGATTGTACCAACCACCAGAAACTTGACTCGACTACAGAAGTACTTTGATCCCGGTAGTAGGGAATAAATGGAGGTGCTGATGCAGTCTCCATTGTGGCCTGATTTCATGTAACTCAGGCCCCTCCCTCCTTCTAACGCCTTCACCAAGGTCTTCCCAGAGGACTCTTAGGGCTGGTGCAACCTGTCTGGTTGCCAGTCGCCTGTGCTAACAAGAAAGCATCAGTAACTTGACCTAATATTTTAAGCAGAAAAAAAAATTAAGATGTCAGACCCAGCAGTCGATCTCATTTGAAAATTTTGGCCATAATATGGACATTACGCAGTTAAGAACTTCTGAAAGTACAGATTTTAAACTTTCACATGCATTTTATGTTTGTCACTCGCTCCACCACTCGACAACACAACAACTCCTCCGCGCAGTCGAACATATAACACACGGCTACAACATGAACAAAGCCACAGGGACCGTGTTCCTGGACATCGAAAAGGCTTTCGACCGTCTCTGGCACAACGGACTCATACGCAAATTAAGCGAAGCTAGTTTCCCGGACGGACTCGTACGTCTCATATACTCATATCTCACGAACAGGTGTTTCAACACTAACGTGCAGGATAAACAATCAAGGCAACATGGTATCCAAGCTAGAGTACCACAAGGAAGCATCCTAGGGCCCATCTTGTTTAACCTGTACATTAATGACTTCCCAGCAACGCAAAACACGACCTTAGCCATCTACACGGATGACACCGCCATCCTTGCGCAAGATTGGAAACCGTCGAACATCAATTCACGAATACAGACAGCACTCAGAACAGCTGAGCCTTGGTTGGAGCGATGGCGTATTAAAGTAAACGTCGACAAGTGCGAAGCAGTTTTGTTCACACGCAGACCGAAACTACTGCGCAAACATCAACACTGTAGACCGATAACACTACATACACACCCAATACGTTTCCGAGAGAAAGTCAGATACCTAGGTGTTTGGCTGGGCCGGAAACTTAACATGGGGGGACCACATTGAGTACGTTGCCAACCAAGTGCACGCGAGGCTCAAACAGCTCTACCCAATGCTCAACAGGGAAAGCACACTGAATAGGAGGGTGTCGAGGTCCATATACATGACACTGATTACACCTCTGGGGATATGCAGCTCCTACACGACTGCGCCGCCTGCAGATCATACAGAACAAAGTGCTACGAATCATTAGCAACGCTCCACGCTACACACGCACCGCGGATCTTCACCATGAATACCGCCTTGATACCCTCAAGGAAGTATTCAAAAACACGCCACACGACTATACAGGAACTCGAGACATTCGAACAATCCTTTCATCCTCACTCTGGGAAACTACGATCACAACCATAGGTGGAAGCACAAGCGGCCAAAGCCACTGTTAGCTAGGGCATAGCCACCTATGGTAAACTAACATACGTAAACAACGACAAACGTCGGCGAGCCGCTACATATCAGAAACACTAACTGGTAATTACCAACTGCTATTATAGCCGACCAACAGGCCACAGCAGGGACACCGACGAGCTCGCCCACTGACGCACAAACAAACCGCCAACATTACCTTACACTGTGCTTCCGACATACGACCTATCGGACACAAAAACGATTATAAACCTAACTGTTGCAGGTTGCCGACGCTGAACGAGGACTCTACACCAGCACCCAGCACCAGCCTCCGAGCAACACAACTGCACAACGTCAAGGTATCAACTTGCATGATACCCACTACTAACAAAGCCTACCCTTGCACGACCTATCGCAGGCAGCAAGACATCCGCTACTGCTCTTACCACCCGACCTAACTATCGGAGCGGTTTTTTTCCCTTGGCTCTGGCCTTGGCACTTTTTTTCCTCTGCCCTTCAAACCGCTACTCTTCGTTCGATTTCGACCCAATCTATCACCAGATGAGCGCGTATTAATCGTTAACCTTAACCAGACGTACGCAGACATCGCAGTACCCACATCCTGCGACACCTCACTTTAGTGAATACTAACCCTTATGCAGAGATGGCAGTAGACCTTTTGTGTTGGCCATCATGCCGGTGTGGGCGTGGAGGGGCTCCACCTCTATTTAATAAAAAAAAAAAAAAAAAAAAAAAAAAAAAAAAAAAAAAAAAATGCTGCAGCTGCCTAATGCTGAGCACATAGTGCTGTACAGTGGAGTGAGTAAGAGGTTTGTGAATCATTGTTTTCACAGTGTTAACATGCTTTGTTCATTGTGCTAAAGTGCGGCGTTCCTAACCTGCAGCTGGCGCCAGATATCTCTTTATCGTGAGCATTTCTATGCTGTGATTCACAAGTGCAGAGTAAATGAATCAAATGAATTAGTGTGCCTTTAAAGAAGAATTAATACTGATGTTTCGCGTTATTGTCTTTGTATTTTTAAAAAATGGTTCAAATGGCTCTGAGCACTATGGGACTTAACTGCTGAGGTCATCAGTCCCCTACAACTTAGAACTACTTAAACCTAACTAAACTAATGACATCACACACATCCATGCCCGAGGCAGGATTCGAACCTGCGACCGTAGCGGTCGCGCGGTGCCAGACTGTAGCACCTAGAACCGCTCGGGCACCACGGCCGGCTGTATTTTAAAGGTAACACTGCTGGACTGAAACAGAAAATACGATATTCTGCAATGTGGGCCATGATTAAATTTTAAATGTAAAATCATTAACCTCACTTCATGATAATTCTGCAGTCGCTTAGATTTACTCATTTCGATTTTGAGGTGCATATATAGCTGCAGATTATCAGTAAGAGAATCTTCTTAAATAATATGGAACATACATGTGCCTGAGATTGACATATTGCATACTTGTATTACACATGTATAGACCCCTTCTCTCTCCTCTTCCCTCGCTTTCAACATCCAGCGAATAGGAAATCTCCAGTGGCCATTGTGCTGTATAGTACTTCACACTCAGGCGCTAAGCTGCTACAATGGAATGAAGCGAATGACAAACAACTGCTGTGTGAGGCACTTTAAAAACTGTTATTTCAGAAGGGCATAACTGTGTATCATCAGAATTATTGCCCAAATTTTCATGTGGAACCGTTCGTTGGGGCTGACATCTGGCAATTGTCCTTTTTTCTACCTAAAATATGATGTAAGTTTGGTGACTTTTCCTTGTAATTATAGAATGCAAGACGACAGACCTAACCTTTCCTCTGCCAGGGTCTCTAAAGAGAGGCTGAGACAGACTGCCTGGTTGACAGGTCGCTTTTGTAATGTATAAAATGCAATGTAGTGGGCCTACCCTATTTGGTTTTTTTTTCTTTTTTAGGGTTTCCCACCAGGACAAGTGGGTTGACTTGGATTGCAGTATGGAGCAGGGGGGGGGGGGGGGGGAGGAGGACTGAGTTATAGTGATCACCCAGTTGGGGGGACCTCGAGAATCCTTTGGATTATGAATTAAATCCACTTGACTGGCTTACAGGGACCACCCAGAACTCCTCGACCTCCAATTAATTCCACTTGACTGGATCCAGGTCAGCCATCTCAGATCACCATCACAGATTTCCCACCATAGACAAGTGGAGTAGGTCTGCCATCTTGCAATCTATACTTAGCACAGGTGATCTAGCAACCATGCATGTTGCATCAGCCCCTGGAGTCCTCTAAGGTGACCTTGGTGGGAAGAGGGGAGAAAGGGAAGAGAGGAGGGGGATCAGTTATATGAAATGTGGCAACAGTGTCAGTACCCTCATTCCCTCGCCCCCCTTCCCTTCCATTGCGGCGGAATTCCTGCTGTGCAAATTATTTGAAAACCCAGATTTCTAAAAATATTGCCGACTGCACAGAGAGCTCTACTTTTCATGGCGCACATAACTGATAGTTTGCACAGTTTTGGGGAGATGCTCGCTTACGTTAGGTTGCTAGAAATGACTTTTTATACTAGCCAGAATCACTTCTCTGGTGTACTCATGCAGGAAGAACTACCCAAACTCAACATAAAGAGCTCTTTAACAACAGAAAACGCCATCTTGGCGAAAATTACTAACTTCTGAATTAATTACAATTATGACCAGCAAAAATTATTAGTATTACCTCTACATCAGGGTATCATTACTGTCTACGTGCTCTTACTCTTGTGCACTCCAAACAAATTCATGAAAGAAATTAGAGTCAAAATTAATTCATAAACTGTAGTAATATTATGCTATCCTGAAAGGCTTGTTAAGCTCTAAGTAAATTAATTCTGATATGGCGATAATATTTCGCTACCCCTGGAGAGTGTAGCACGACTTGTAGCTTGCAGCCACTCTGGCTGATGCTTGAAAATCTTGTTGACCATGTCGTGCAAACGTCTACTGCTTCTATGGTGGCTTGGGAGCCATTGCTCAAGACGGCTGCAGCGTTAAGAGACTATACGTTAGAATTCTAAGTCGCCGTGAGGCGTGTGAGACGTCGCAATGCAAGTCTCATCGTCAGTTGGGCGAGAGTGATCGCTTCGTTAATCGAAATGCATTGTTAGTTGCTGCAGCATTGTCATCTTAATCACCGACAGAGAACTGTGGAGAAGGGAAAATTGATGGTGGTCCGTGTGTGGTATCCCCTATACAGGGGCATTCACTACATGTTATTGAGTTACTACATCTATGTCTAACTGTTTTGCTCGACAAAAATTGTTTACTACAGTGATTCTCGAACTGCATATAAATTCCTACATTCTTGCAGGGAGATTTCAGGAGCCCTACAATGAACTTGCAAACGTTTTTTTATTCAGTTTTAATATACCGAAACAGCACCACCCGACATGAGACAGTAGCTTTTTTGTGTTATGCGGACAACGAATAGTCCACAGCTCTGAAGACACATTGAAGAATGAGTCGGCCAGTCAGTCCCCAGCAGGAAAATAAAACTAAATCGGAATGGCGTGATCGTTATATGAACCAGGATGCTTCCGCTTATGTGTAAAACTACCATCATCTCACGCTGAAGCAAAAAATTAACGGCCCCTCTAGTTTAGAGAACAATAACACTACAGACGTTAAAAGCAAGCACGCTAGATGTCTCGTTTGGACAGCAGATAATTCTGTCACTGGCTCACTTACCGAGCTGTTGTTAACTTAGCCGCCAAACAATGTCTCGCACCACAAAACAATGAATAATTCCGAGAAGACCAGAGATTTTCCCTTTCCCAACGACCCCCGCCTCCCGTGACGTTAAATGGGCATCCGTTTCGCTTGTCTTTTCATAAACTTCTTTCAGGCTCTTTGCTTGTCGAGAAACTTCCTCCCGAGTTTCAGACAGCGTTAAACTGATTAAAGTATTGTAACAATAAAAAACTGTTCCTCCGGTCCGGGTTTCTTGGCCGCATTGTTTTCGGTTAAGTTGCAGCGCGACTGTTTCCGCTTCACATTTCTTCCCTTCTCCCTCTCCCTTCCCTCTCTCCGCCCTTTCCCTTCCGAGGGCTTTCTCTGCCTCTGTACGGATTTCCCTTTCGCCTGCTTTCATTTTTTACGGCCAAAAAAGGCCTCGTCGCTTGTTCCCGTTTATACATTCGTAACTACGTGAGAATAAAGAAACTCCTGGCTTACAAATTGTGTATTGAAACAAGCGCAGAAAAGTCTTCCGGTAGAAAGAATTTAAATACTTTTGATCCCCAAAAATTCATTTTTACACTGAGTTCGAATGTGCAACAAGACACGAATAAAATTTTTGACAGAATTTTAAGCCTCTGCGTATTTGTAACATCCTGGATTTGTGGGAGGAAAGGATTGTTATTTAAGTATCACGTTCACACGTAATACGGCATGTGTGTTCCACTGCGACATATATTCAGTCAGCCTTCTACTTCAGCCAGAAGAAGCGATAATCAATTTATTTGAGCACCGCTTACTTGATCTGACGTTATTGTTGTAGCTCCTCGACACAACCATAACACCAATGTCTGCTACAGTAAATCAGTTCATCGAGTTAATTTTTTTGTACGTCCTCGAGTTCTTCGCTCTGGCCTCAAATACCTTGCCATGTGCAGAAATATTTTTAAAAGGCGAGCTTTGTGCAAAGAAAATAAGAAAGAGACTGTTTTGAAAAAACAGTTTGTCTTTTGAGCTCTTAAATATAAACGGAAAAATTTCGTAAGCATATTGTACTTTAGGACAGCCATCTCACAGGGAAGCTAAAAAAAATATATTAAAGTTTCACGTGGCTGGGAGTATTTGTTTTCCTTCGAATGTCATTCCCTGATAAAATTCCGAAGTAAAATTTGAAAGAGAAATACCAGAGTAAAAGTGTGTATTTGGTACCATAACATTTGTTTCTGAAAGTTACCGCATTTGCAAATTCAGGACAAGAAAACATTTACTTACGCTCCACTTCCTAGAAATAATGGTTCATTTAGGTAGTGTTACCTCTAGATGACGTAAACACAAAGACAAAAAAGAAATTAAAAGTGACGCACCACGAAGGAATTATCAGAATTGGATGGAAATCGGTAGGTGCGATGTATATTGATGATTTATTCAAGATAAAAAGCCTCACTACTTGAGGAAGACAACAACGTGACGGTCCATCTCCGGCCCTTACGCAAGCAGTTATGCGGCTTGGCATAAATGGCAGAGTTGTTAGATGTACTCCTAAGATATATCTTGCCAAATTCTCTTCAACTGCCGCGTTAGATGGTCAATATCCCGAGTCTATTGAAGAGTCCAGCCCATAAGGCTCCGAACGTTCAGAAATACGGAGAGATCCAACGACTTGCTGGCCAAGGTAGCGTTTGGAAAACATGAAGACAAGCAGTAGAAACTCTCCCCACCTGCGAGCGGCCGTTATCTTGCTGAAATGTAAGTCTTTGATGGTTTGCCATGAAGGGCAACAAAGCGGAACGTAGAATATCGTTGACGTAGCGCTGTGCTGTATGGGTGCTGCGGCTGATAACCAAAGATGTCCTGTTACGAAAGCAAATAGCGTCTCTGACAATCGCTCCTGGCTGTCGTGCCGTATGTCTCACAACTGTCAGGGATGTCTTCAGACACGTCCTTGCTGGTCATCGGAGATCAGCTCGAAGCAAGACTAATCATTGACGACAATTCTACTCCATTCAATGAGATTCCAAGCCGAATTTCCCCGACATCACTGCAAACGGTCTTGTTGGTGTACAGACGTTGATGGCAGTCGGCGCAAAGGGTGTCTTGAGCCCTGTCCCCTTTCTGCGAGACGCCTATTAATCGCCCTTGTTATCGCTGAAGCAGCAGTTGGTAACGACTAATCTGGTGCTCTGAGTTCCTCTCTGATGATTGCTCGGTCATCACGTTCTGTCGTCTCTCTAGGTCGACCGCTTCCTTGTTGATGCTGTGTTCAGCCACTGTCCACCAGTTCCTGCCAACATTGTCGAACAGTGGCATCGATCTACACGTCCTCTCTCAAATACTGACATCTGCGTATATCGTTCACGCGCCTGTCTGCAAGTCCTAGTTACGATCCAGCTGAGTACACGGAAGGAAATTCTCAAAGATTTCATGCCCTGTTATCGACATGTCTACTTTTTACCATACTTGCTAGCTCTACAGTGAAATTGCGCAGCAGCCTCACACATTCCTCTAACGGCCTCGAAAGTTTACGATTTTTCATTCTCAGTCGATGTCTTGTTAGTGTGGGTGATATGTTTACGAGTTGCACAACGGATTGATCTGACAAGTACCCTTTGGCTCCTGCAAGAAGCAATTTCCACCCCACACAACTACAGAAGTCAGACAGACGCTTCCAACGTACCAAAAAGAAATGCCTGAAAAACTTTCAGCAATAAATATCTTCTGGAGTTGTCCGCTGTAAGGAAAAGACATAAAATATATTCTATTTTCTTACGTAACTAGTGGGATACTTGGATACTGGAGTATTCTAGTTAGCGTAAGAAAAACATTAAACGAAAGGAAAATATTATTTATTGCAAAATCTGAGAAAATCAAGTGATACTTTTATTCATAAACTGATACACAAATTTCTGGGTACTTTGCGGAATAGGAGGTTACATCTTATGGATAGGAATCCTGTTAATGAAATTTATATACAGAGTGTGGGAAAGCTCTTTTATCCTTTTTCTTTAAGTATGTTATTTACTCAGCAAAATGGCTGAGATCCACGCCCACTCTACTTGAATAATTATCCGCTTGAATTTTTCTAAGTACAGTCGAGGCTGTTGCGTGAGAAATGTAATGGAGTGACGTAAATGAAGTATGTTATTTCCAATGGAGGAAAGATGGGGTTCACCTACGCTGTAGCGCACAATACTGTGAGCTGTGACGACTGCCGCCTGCATCGTTCGCCACTGAAAAATAACAAAACTCTTTCTATCTGGATTGACATTAGGCAATCGAACGAACTCTTACTACACCTTGATGAAGTGAAGGACTCCTATCTGCCCCTAGTCTAACTATTGACGTGGTACACCGGTCAGATAACCAATCCACCGCGATGCCACTCAATGTTCGCTCGCAGGTGCTAACTATACTCTGTCTGCATTCACACTGCACATTAAGTGTCACGGCCAACACAGTGAACAAACGCTTAATCGCGAGCAACTCAATATAGAGAATCACACCGATTCTCTAGCGACAGAGGTGCTCTCTCAGTGCAGTACTGAGTAGAGACTTTGTTCCTCGCTCTCTGCGTACACGCACGAGCGCACTCACCCCCACTACGTGTTCCCGCTTCAAGAGTGCGCCGGAACGACTCCTTTCCATTCAAAAGCGAAAGGGTATATCATCCACTGTCTTTCCCTCACTCCTCCTGCTCATTGCATCTGAAATAGTCCGCCAGTCAGCGTTACCCTTACAAATGGGATAATGGCGCTCCGTTTAAGCCGACCAATCCGGAAATATATAGCATCTGCAGTAGGCATTTACTGTCTACCTGTGAGCACTCTGAAACGGCGCACTAGGTCCGTCAAAAAATGTGTATCCTAGGGCTCTCCCAAACAATACTGCGGGTTTTGCTTTTAAGGTGAACACGCAGGCCATTGTCCCTTTTCTCTGGCAAAAAACTGTTTTGGTCCCTGGGTGGTTGGCCAGCTGACGCAACTGCATGGTAACTCACCCTCCTACGGACTTTCCAGCAGGCTGGTTGCCTCCACCGAACAAAAACTCCTGTGGCCATCGTGTCTTGAATGTTTGTGTATGCCAGCCTCGACTTTTTAATCTCGGTGTGCACTTGCGATTTATTTATTATATTTGCATATCGATTAAGTGGAAATATGTAAAACTGACTCTACCCTATCGAGTTTGGGCTCGAATGAAACGTCTTGATACGCAGAATACGATGGCGAGGTCGGAATACATAAGAAATGAAGCGCAGGTGACCACGCCACCTTACAACCTGTATGAATATTAGTTTGCGTAACTCCTTTGTGGTGTGTCTCTTTCTTTTCTTTTTTTTTTTTAAGCGTGTACTTTGAGACCAATCTATTAAAGAATGGACAGTAGATTTTCGATCAACGATACTGCTAGACCATACGATCAACGTGACTACAAAACTACAAATCAATTATGCCGCAATTTTACCCCTACACATCTATCATATGGAGTATGTGCACTGTAGTTGTCGCATGTAAGGCTTATTGTTAGTCACTTCCATTAGTTGAGAGCTAAACCAATCATGTGTCAGTAGTTTCACCTCTCAGTGAAGAACTCGAAACATACGCCTCTGACAGGAGCAAGTAAGAGCACCCGTGTTCATATTTGGAAGAATAAAGCTGAAAGAACCAGTATTAAGCGAAGACTCCAACAGCCTCCTAGGTATAGTTCCTGTAAGCACCGCGAAGACGCTATTAGATGAGCTGCAGCTTTTAAGAGGTGTTACTCTCATGCACCATACGTGAATAGAAAGTGAAGAAACCCTGTTACGTGAAACAATGGCAAAGACCCTCTTCAGTACAATTCACAGTGGTTGCAGTGCCGTGTCCTAACACAGGATAGAGGTAAGACAGAGGATTTGTGGTCAGCCTGCAATTTTCGAGCAGTGAGGAGCAAACGCAGAACAAATTCCCAGTGAAGGCGAGTTGATGACTTGCATGAGTGCCAAACACTATCACAGGGTATTTACGAGAGATGCAGACTCTGAGACTCGACAGGATGCTTGCAGGAGGAGACTCATGGAACTCAGCGGTCTGATTAACATTACTTAATTGCGATCAGGCTAACTAGTGTACTGAAGGCTAGTTCCAAACATTAGAAAAGGCAAAGGAGGCAACTGGTTGCACAACAGAAGTCAGTGTCTGAAGCCATGGGGCAGATGCTAACAGGAGTAGCGAACACTAACAGCTCGCTAAGTACAAACATGAGAACAGTACTGTAAGTGGGAAAAAGGACATGTCGGAGCTTACCGAGGCTTGCCACGAGCGACAAGGAGTCACTGCCCCAGCGATCTGACTGAGAATTTCCTCTTATTACAAAAAACGTGGGTTTTTAAAGAATCGTGGCCGCACACAGTTTCTCCCCTCCTACAGTCGTGCCACCAATTCACCGGCACCTAAAAAGCTTCGACCAATCTGGGGAGTGGCTCTGCACCGCCAGGTTGCCCCTGGCGAACCATATTTAGATTCCTCCCCTACTCCTACTCGGTAAGTAGGGATGCTTCTAGGTTCTACTTTAACGAACTCCAAGTTTAGCTGAAAGCTAAACGTCACCGCCACTCCTATTATGGTCGGCAACAACAGTGTCTTGCACCACTTGGTCCCGTCCTCTGTCCTTCTGTAAGTGGTGAAACATCCCCTTTTGAAAATTATAAATGACAGTGCTGGTATACCTCTTACGTTATTTGATTTTCAAACAGCTGAGCAAACTGAACGTGCTCAGACATTTCTCTCTTTACTTATTCTGATCATCAATAAACTGACACACAATATTTTTAGCGCGACGCAATCTGACTTTCAATAATCCCTACAAAAGAATGGCCCTGACTAACAATAACCTATACCTTTCACGAATCACTTACCTCACAAAAATCTTCATTACTCGAACTACTGCAATACAGCGAGCGCCAATACTGCCAGCTAAATAAAAGATTCTAACTACGGAAGGCACTAACTACTGATAGGCATAGTTAGCAAATGAAAGATTTTGGTAGAGAACAATCAATGTATTTACCTTAATAATGTTCAAAAGTCATTTTATGTCAGTTCATGACATCTCGTCTTACAAATTTCCTTTTTCTGGCGGACACACGTCCAGATCGTCCGCTCTCAAAATTCTGCCATCTCTCCCCCCACATCCACCACTGATGGCGGCTCACCTCCAACTGCGCAACGCTACGCGCTGTTCACATCCAACTGC
This sequence comes from Schistocerca serialis cubense, assembly GCF_023864345.2. Lineage (NCBI taxonomy): Eukaryota > Metazoa > Arthropoda > Insecta > Orthoptera > Acrididae > Schistocerca > Schistocerca serialis. The sequence goes on from NC_064645.1 coordinate 402,046,577, forward strand.
CCAACACTACACAAGCGAATATTACAACAATGCAAACCAGCCACAGACTGCACACAGCACAGCCAGTGATTTTCATACAGAGTGCTACGTGGCGTTACCAACATAAAAACCTAAACAGCCTACTTACAGTGGAGACTGCTGTAGTAGCGCTCTGACGCTGCAGTTCTCAGGAGCAAGTATCAAGCTTGCTGCCTCTGCTAGGACGAGCCGTTTCGTGGCCATCTTCTACGATGACACCTTACAACAGCGTGTAGGCGGTGGATGGAGTTACCAGTTAATGCTCTGAAGAGAAATTTCTCCCCTGGAACAGCGGCACAAATCATCTGCAATTTTCACTGCTCTAGAGTTACTATTTATCTCCAGTAACCTAAACGCTACCACTTTCGCCTGCTCTCTGCATTGAGTCTCAGATTTCCTTCCTTGGAGTGCCCTTCATGGCTCCAAATAGCCTTAAGCGTAACATCGTACAAGTTATATGTCCTCAATATACAACAGCGGAGTATGAACGAAGTTGTAGAAGAAAATACGCAAAAGATGTTGAAATAGTTTTTCTTGAGCATTCTAACAAGATTGATACCTTTCGTTGTAACGATTATTCAAAGCAGTCTAGCATGACAAAATGGCTCTGAGCGCTATGTGACTTAACATCTGAGGTCATCAGTCCCCTGGAACTTAGAACTACTTAAACCTAACTAACCTAAGGACATCACACACAGTCATGCCCGAGGCAGGATTCGAACCTGCAACCGGAGCGGTCTCGCGATTCCAGACTGAAGCGCCTAGAACCGCTCGGCCACTCTGGCTGGCAGTCTAGCATGACAAAATGCGGTTTCATTTCGTGAAACGCACCATAAATGCGAGCAGTCAGGTTAGTTCCGGGTATAACTGGAGCACTCTGAATCTCATTTTTAACAAACCCACAGAATGACAATGAATGGTCTCCCTCTACGTCACGTTGATCTGAAGATGATCGCTTGAAAGTATTGAAATCGAAGAGGAAAGGTCTGGTTGAGCCTGTAAAAAAATTGTTGTAACATTAGGTTTTTTGTCAGGAGTATACAGAAAGCCAAAAGAAAGTCCCAGCATAAAGCGTAGATACTCTGCAAGTCTTCCGTTGCTTTGATATAATTTTCTGGCATTACGAGTTCGTTGTATACATCGATGACCACCAAAACTGCAACATCATGAAGAAGGCATGCAACAAGCTTGTAGCTGGCATGAAATGTTTTAGATGTTTGGACACATAAATGTTTACCATTTCACCACAACCGGGCACCTACATCTACATCTACATAGATACTCTGCAAATCACATTTAGGTGCCTGGCACCTTCACAATTCTCTATTATTCCAATCTCGTATAGCTCGCGGAAATAACGAACACCAATATCTTCCCGTACGAGCTCTGATTTCCCTTATTTTATCGTGGTGATCGTTTCTCCCTATGTAAGTCGGTGTCAACAAAATATTTTCGTATTCGGAGGCGAAAGTTGGTGATTGGAATTACGTGAGAAGATTCCGTCGCAACGAAAAACGCCTTTCTTTTAATGTTGTCCAGCCAAATCCTGTATCATTTCTGTAACACTCTCTCCCATATTTCGCGATAATACAAATCGTGCTGCCCTTCTTTGAACTTTTTCGATGTACTCCGTCAGTCCTTTTTGGTAAGGATCCCATACCGCGCAGCAGTATTCTAAAAGAGGACGGACAAGCGTAGTGTAGGCAGTCTCCTTTGCAGATCTGTTACATTTTCTAAGTATCCTGCCAATAAAAAGCAGTCTTTGGTTAGCCTTCCCCACAACATTTTCGGTGTGTTCCTTCCAATTTAAGTTGTTCGTAAATGCAATGCCTAGGTATTTGGTTGAATTTACGGCTTTTAAATTAGACTGATTTATCGTGTAACCGAAGTTTAACGAATTCCTTTTAGCACTTATGTGAATGACCTCACACTTTTCGTTATTTAGGCTCAACTTCCAATTTTCGCACCATTCAGATATCTTTTCTAAATCGTTTTGCCATTTGTTTTGATCTTCTGATGACTTTATTTGTCGATAAACGATAGAGTCATCTGCAAACAACCTAAGACGGCTGCTCAGGCTGTCTCCCAAATCGTTTATACAGATAAGGAACAGCAAAGGGCCTATAACACAACGTTGTGGAACGCCAAAAATCACTTCTGTTTTACTCGATCACTTTCCGTCAGTTACTAAGAACTGTGACCTCTCTGACAGGAAATCACAAATCCAGTCACGTAACTGAGACGATATTCCATAAGCACGCAATTTCACTACAAGCCACTTGTATGGTACAGTGTCGAAAGCCTTCCGGAAATGCAGAAATACGGAATCGATCTGAAATCACTTGTCAATATCACTCAACACTTCATGTAAATAAAGAGATAGCTGTGTTTCACAAGAACGATGGTTTCTAAACCCATGTTGACTGTGTGTCAATAGATAGTTTTCTTCGAGGTAATAGATAATGTTTCAACACAATATACACTGCTGGCCACCATAAATGCAACACCAAGAAAGAAAAGAGGTACCACAACAAAATTTATTTTGTAGATAACATGTTGATCAAGTATCAAATGATTACGTTTACAGACGTCTGTGACATGTGGTTCCTGCCAGAATCAGTAGCCAGAGTAGCCGCCATTGTTGGAGATCACCGCTGCCACACGTCTCGACATTGAGTCAAAGAGACGTTGGATGTGTTCCTGGGGTACAGCAGCCCAAGCAGCTTCCACACGTTGCCAAAGATCATCTGGCGTGGCAGCTGGGGATGTAATCTGGGTCACTCGTTGAGCAACCATGGACCACATGTTTCCCATCGGCAAAAGATCCGGAGAGCGAGCCGGCCAGGGAAGCAATTCAACCTGGTTATCGACGAAGAACCTTTGGACAATGTTTGCCACGTGTGGTAGCGCATTATCCTGTTGAAATATGGCTGTGGCCGAGCCCTGTAGGTAAGGAAGGACAACTGGCTCCAGCACCTCGGATATGTAGCGCCGGCTATTTAAAGTACCGGCAATGCGTACTAGAGGCGTGCGAGAGTAATATCCAATACTGCCCCATACCATAATACCCGGTGCAAGACCAGTGTGGCGGTGCATAATGCAGCTGTCCAGCATCCTCTCTCCACGGTGTCTCCACACTCGAATCCGACCATCGTGGTGCTGCAGACAGAAGCATGCCTCGTCAGTAAAGACAACGTCATTCCATTCTGCCGTCCACATCCGTCTGTCATCACACCTTTGGCGACGGAGACGTCTGTGGTTCTGCGTCACTGGTAGACGAAGCAATGGACGTCTTGCGGACAGACCACTCTGCTGTAAACGGCGTCGAATGGTACGCGCAGACTCTGGATGATGCGTTACAGACGCAATGTGCTGTGCTATGGTTCGGGATGTCACTGAGCGATCCGTCACTGCCATGCGCACAATTTGCCTATCAGCACGTGCAGTGGTGCACCGAGGTGAATGCGATCGACCACGTCGGTCCGTCGTACCCTCCTGCATCCAACGGTCACATATCCGCATTACAGTTGTTTGGTTTCGTCCAACACGACTAGCGATTTCTCTGTATGATAATCCACAATCTCGGTAAGCCACTATCCTTCCTCTGTCGAACTCGGATACTTGATCAAACGATGTTCGCTGTTGTCTGCGAGGCATAACTGATCGTCTTATGAAACAACCACAAGGTAAACACACGTGCCGAACGTACACTCGTCGAAATCGCCAAGCCTTAAATGGCGCTATGAGGTGGCGCCACAGGCGCACGTGATGTGCGTCTGCGCTGAAATTCTAATCAGTTGCATATCTCATCGCTGCAAACCCATGGTGTAAATTTCACTTGATTCGGATGCTTCCTTCAGGGTGTTGCATTTACGGTGGCCAGCAGTGTATGTCCAAAATCCTGCTGCATATCGACGTTAACGACATGGGGCTGTAATTTAGTGGATTACTCCTACTACCTTTTTTGAATATTGGTGTGACCTGTGTAACTTTCCAGTCTTTGGGTACGGATCTTTCGTCGAGCGAACGGTTGTATATGATTGTTAAGTATGGCGCTAATGCATCAGCATACTCCGAAAGGAACCTAATTGGTTTACAGTCTGGACCAGAAGACTTGCGTTTATTAAGTTATTTAAGTTGCTTTACAACTCCGAGGATATTTACTTCTACGTTACTCATGTTGGCAGCTGTTCTCGATTCTAATGCTGGAATATTTACTACGTCTTCTTTTGTGAAGGCATTTAAAAAAAGGTTCAAATTACTCTGAGCACTATGGGACTTAACTTCTGAGGTCATCAGTCGCCTAGAACTTAGAACCACTTAAATCTAACTAACCTAAGGACATCATAAACATCCATGCCCGAGGCAGGATTCGAACCTGCGACCGTAACGGTCGCGCGGTTACAGAATGTAGCGCCTAGAACCGCTCGGCCACTCCGGCCGGCGGAGGCATTTCGGAAGGCTGCTTTGGCAGCACTGCCTTCGATAGTATCTCCATTGCTATCGCGCAGAGAAGGCATTGATTGTTTCTTGCCGTTAACATACTTCACATACGACGAGAATCTCTTTGGATTTTCTGCCAGGTTTCGAGACAAAGTTTCGTTGTGGAAACTGTTATAAGCATCTCGCATTGAAGTCCGCGCTAAATTTCGAGCTTCTGTAAAAGATCTCCAATCTTGAGATTTTGCGCCTGTTTAAAATTGGCATGTTTGTTTCGTTGTTTCTGCAACAGTGTTCTAACCCGTTTTGTATACCAAGGAGGATCAGCTGCGTCGTTTGTTAATTTATTTGGTATAAATCTCTTAATTGCTGCCGATACTATTTCTTTGAATTTAAGCCACATCTGGTCTACATTTATATTATTAATTTGGAATGAGTGGACATTGTCTCTCAGGAAGGCGTCAAGTGAATTTTTATCTCATTTTTAATAGGTATATTTTTCGTTTATTTTTGGAGGATTTGGGGATTACAACATTCAATCTCGCTACGACAACCAGTGTTCACTAATCCTTGATCGGTTTTGATGCTCGTTATTAACTCTGGATCATTTGTTGCTAAGAGGTCAAGTGTGTTTTCACAACCGTTTACTATTCGCGTGGGCTCATAAACTAACTGCTCGAAATAATTTTCAGAGAATGCGTTTAGTACAATTTCGGATGATATTTTATGCGTAACTCCGGAATTAAACATGTATTTTCGCCAACATATCGAGGGAAAATTTTAGTCACCACCAACTATCGTCGTATGAGTCGGGTACGTGTTTGACCAGACCAGACCAGACCTGGTAGCACTAACGCCATCTACTCTTTATATATCAAGAAGGATTACACAGAGAATTTAACATTTAAATGTTGATTGTCTGTGACAATATCGTGTTATGCATGGTGCAAAAAGGAGATACACGAACTAGCACCAGAACGGTATTCGACAGTGGCAGGATCGTGGGCTACTGAGAAAGTAGTTTTATTCCTTATGATATTGCTTTTCGCACTGGTCGGGCTCACACTTCTCTCATGTACATATAGAATAGATGTGTTCAGTTTGTCGTTAGCCAACGTCATGCAGAATCTCAACTGTCCCTAGTGACTAGCTATCAAGAGGACTGACATACTGCTCGCTCGACCATGCGGGACTCATTTTGAGTCGGAAATGAACCTTTATCTTCTTTACCGGGGTAAACAACTTTCACCTTAAAGCAAAAACATGATCTCATAGCAGTATTTCAGACTGACGATCCCCCGTCTCAGTCGATCCATTACAAAACAGCCCAGAGACAGAATTGAGCTTTGGGTTCTCCTTGAACAAGTTGTTTGTAATAGGGGTGTGATTGCTGATAAAACTGAATTCTGCACACTATATTCTTTCAAGTGTGCATTTCACAGGCATGTTGACTAGTGGTTACTGATGAATCTTGTCTCATACGATCTAATACCATCTCCTAAAATTTTCCTGCGCGAAAAATTCTTCACCGACGAAATTCTTCGCCTCTCTGTCGCTTGAATGATCTAATTTCTCATAGTTTTTGAGATTCAATGCTTTTCTCTGAACATTCGTTTGGCTTTGTGGACACTACATCCTGCTGCATTGAACACTAAATGAATACCTGCAAGGTCCTTTAATGAGTACTGCTCAGTGTTTGACAACTAACTCATATCCGCAGTCGAGATGCTATCGACGGTATTTGGCTGGCAAGGATAGTGGTGGCGTACAGTTCCTGATCACCAGGCATTGCGTCGATGCCCTGGATTAAACGCCAAACCCCTCCGTAGTGTCTCGTGGAGTCAAGGCATGTGACACCCTCTATGACGATCCGTCTATCAAATAGGGATGTGAAGCTCGACGGACCTTTGATGCTGTTCAAGAGGAATAGGCTATGCGCCAGTACCACAAAACCATGCTACACACAAATTCACCGCGAGGAAATGATCCATTGTGCACAAAATACTTCTCCAATTAGGCGAGTGAAACACCCCTCGGTGTCTCCCAGCCAACAATGTCATAAGTCTCTTTATTTCTTTCGAGGACCAATCCCGAACTGTAAGCACTGGTAAACTCTATCGCGGACTTATCAGAGGCGATGTGTATTTATTTCTAGGTAGAATCCCCAAACTCCATTCAGCACGAAATTTGTGTTCGAGACGTAAGCGATTTACAAAGATGACCCTCAGAACCTGATGTATCTTGAAATGTTCATCTCGTTTCTTAGATTTTTACCTAAGAATACTTACCTTAGGATCTTCTACAGTGCGTACAATTTTGTCCCTAATGGTTTCTGGGGCAGCTCGTATACAGATTTAGGAAACAATGCGGAAGGAACGAAAGAATATTAGGATTTAACGTTCCGTCGACGACGGGACCATTAGCAGCGGAGCATAAGTTAGAGTTACTGAAAGCTGGAGAAAAAATCGGTTACGTCCTTTTTGAAATCTACTGCACCGCTATTTGTCTCAAACAGTTTATGGAAACCATATAAACATTAATGAGGATGGTCTGACGAAAGTTTCGATAGTTCCTGGATTTTGATTTGGTTTGGAGCTGCAGGTTTATCGTATGGAAATGAGATGTACTGCCTGTCGCTGTTTCCATATCAGCACATTAAAAACAATCTCACCTGCTAATTATCTGTTCCCTGGACCGTTCAGACATCAGCATTTAATCCCTACGGCATGAGATTTTTTTGCCTGAAAAAATGGGTTAGTAAATAAAGGGGACTGGGGCAAAACGACGCATCGGTAACAGAGAGTGAATTGAAATTAAATCAAATATATTAATGATAAAAACACATAAATGCGAGGTAATATTGTGACAATGAATAGAATTTAACCAATCCACAATACCGGTCTACACGGCAAGCTGCTAACTTTCTGTAGGACAAGGTAAATGTACAGGATGGGGCAAACGAAGTTCCTGGGTACAAAGAAACACAGCAGAGGAAAGGAAATACAGTACTAAATTGAAAACAGCAGGTACTGAAAGTGACCACCATTCATCATCTCAGCAAGTTGCTGAAATATGATCGATGCTGGACAGCTAGAATTCCTGCAGTCTCATCAGAAATATTCTGCCGCAGTTCTTGAAGACTATGGGTATGGGGGTTGTTGCGCTACACCTTAGACAGAGGGCTCCCCACACAAAGTAATCGCACACTAACAAATCAGGTGAGCTGAGTGACAAGCTAAGAGCGTGACCAGATTGATAACAAATCTGTCTGGCGTGACGATTATGTAAATGTCGTCCAAGGTTCGGTCCACTCTATGGGCAGTTGCTCCACCCTGTCGGAAGTAACTTAGGTCTTTTCCTCCACCGTTACCGGTGCCACAAATTCTCCGGGTCACTTTTATTTGCCCCGCCCTGTACATGAAAAACAGCGAGGATCAAACGAGAAACTACAGTACTCGTTCACTCCATAGAGAGAGATATTTGGGAACTAATAATCACTAAATGAAGGTGAGAACTTTTAACACTGCAGCGCGTCAGCAATCGTGAATAATTTAATGATTATAAAGAATCCGCCTCGATTGAAAATAGAAACCGGATGTTGACCTAGGTTTCGGCGCAGATAACCTTCTTCTTCAGAACACATTAAAACTACAAACGCCTAAAGAGGCATGGTCTGTATTAATGTTGCACCATGCCTCTTTAGGCAGTTTGTAGTTTTAGTGTGTTCCGAAGAAGGCGTGGTTATCCGCGCCGAAACCTGTATTAATGTTGGACCATGCCTCTTTCGGCTGTTTGTAGTTTTATTGTGTTCCGAAGAAGGCGTGATTATCGCGCCGAAACCTAGGTCAACATCCGGTTTCTATTTGCAATCGAGGCGGATTCTTTACAATCGTTAAACTAAATGAAGGCTTTTTCCATGAGGGGTCAGGTAATATGAACACATAGAAGGGGGCGAAGCGACAAAGCTTACCGTTTCATCGTAGGTGGAATCGTATCGCCAGCTGATCGCATTGCAGGTATTGTATTTTCATCTTAATCATGGCCAGAGTTGCCATCAAAATTCTACCACGAAACGTCTTGACAACAGCTGATTGACATTGGTCGCTTCGAAAGTGATGAATGACAACACGTATACAATATAATGGCAGCAACTCCCGATCTACTATTAATGACGAAGGGAAGCCAACAGAGGATGGCAACGAAAATGGGCAGGGAAAGCCCCTCTGTAGTTTAGTAATCTTGGATGGATCACAGCAGTATGCCTCCTATGTCGCAAAAAGGTTCCTACAGTCAGCTAACTTGACTAGGGGGGGAGGGGGGGGGTGTTAATGCAAATTGTTTCTGCTGCTTTCGGACGGAGCGGCAGCTCTCAGCCTACTTGGCTAAGGTTGGTAACCCTGTGGTGGTGGCAGTTCTCCGAACGCGGGTGGGGTTAGTGACCTTGCACATCAGCTTGACTGCGGCTTTAATTTGAAAGTAATTGCCCCGAAGTTCTACAGATTTTGCCATCTTGTGAATTTCCTGAATTAACTGATTGGTGAATATGAAAGCTGCTCCGCTCCAACCATTCAATTGTTCTCTACTCGAGCGAGCCGTCAGATGTTTCAATTGGCTGTGAAAACTGATTTTTGATACATAAATTGAGTGACTAATTTCATTAACTTTTAACATAATTTTAATGTCCGCGACTACCATCAATAAAACTTAATTACCTAGGCAATACCGATCCGCGATGGAAGACGGTTTTAATTTAGACGGTTCTTTTTCTTTTTTAAGAGGAATGGTCCGGACAGCTGAGACGTTTTCTCAGTGTGCTTTGTAAGTCTTAGAAAAGACTTCGGTTTGCAATGTTTCAGTCTTACTTCAGCTGTGCTTCGTCCATACATAACAGTCGAGTACCGAAAATCTGGTTATAGCGCCCATGAGAGAGCTCTGATGATCACTGAAAATTCAGACGGTACTAGGGAGTACACGTTTTTATTTATTTATTCTCGAGTCAGAAATATACAAATTTACAGTAGCCATAGACATCAATAAATATGTACACACACACACACACATATATATATATATATATATATATATATATATATATATATATATATATATATATATATACAAGTTGTATTTATATTACATGTGCCCAGTACTTTGCAACCTCCAAGGCGCTTGGAGTGGCTTGCAGGAGATCAATCTTCGTGCAGGATGTAGGGCACAAAAGGGACTGGAGCACGTGGCTTGTGGTTTGTTCTTGTCCACAATCACAGGACGTATCTTCTGTTATGAAGCCCCATCTCTTCAGGTTATCTCTGGATCGTCCAAATCCTGATCGTAATCTGTTTAAAGATTTCCACACCAGCCAGCTCTCGTTGTGTCCAGGTGGTAGTTCTTCAGCTTCTGGCGTCTGCAGGTGAGGCGTCGACTTCTTCCATAACTCCAGCCCTGCCTTCTCTGGTGAAATGGTGAGCTTCTCAGATGTTCTTAGGAAGCTCCTTCGCGATCTCAGCCGTTGCTGTGGTGGATTATGTCCGTGCAGTGGATGGACGCTGTCCTGTTCCACTTTCAGCCTCTCCTTGTTGGCAGCCACTGTTCTGCGTCCCCATGGTGGCGCTATTCCTGCCAGGCAGTAGAGCTTATCAGTTAGGGTAGATCTTAAGCAACCTGTGATCAACCTGCAGGTTTCGTTGAGAGCAATGTCTACTTGTCTGGCATGAGATGACCTGTACCGGACTGGAGAAGCATATTCAGCAGTAGAAAAGCACAGTGCCATTGTAGAACAGCGAATAGTTTGTGGATGTGATCCCCATTGTGTCCCCGCTAGTTTGCGAATTAGGTTGTTTCGAGCGGAGATTTTCATTTTGGTGTTCTTGCAGTGAGTTTTGAATGTCAGAGTTCTATCGAGAGTGACTCCCAAGTATTTAGGTGCGTAATGATGCTGGAGTTGGATGCCTGACCATGCAATATGTAGCTCGCGATTAGGCTTCCCTGTTCCTTAAATGAAAGACACACACTTGTGTCTTCGAAGGGTTTGGTCTGAGTTGGTTCCGATTGTAGTAGTTTGACAGTGTTCTAAGTTCTGTTGTCAGGTTTCTTTCCACTCTTTAAAAGCATGAGCTCTGCGTAGCAAGGGCTAGATCATCTGCATATAAGAATCTCCTTGTGCCTGGGGTCAATGGCTGGTCGTTGGTATAAATGTTGAAGAGAAGTGGAGCCAAGACGCTTCCCTGCGGTACATGAAAGGAGCCTCCACGAAGATTGCAATGATTTCCGACCAAGATAAGACTTGCAATCGGGCGTACCTTGGGCGTCAGGTTTCTCTGGCGGCTGATCCTTTCACACCAGAAACATCATCTTGGTCCTTTTCAGGAGATCACAGTTGACCATCATAAACGTGGTCATAACGTCGGTAAAAACGTAAATTTTGTATGTAATTGTTAGTTGTGTTCTTCCACGGAGAAGGTTCACGCGCCCGTCGGTAAGGGCGTTCATTCTCTGCACACAGTGGGACAGTAGTGTCGTATTTCTAGAGTGTAGGCTAGTAATAGGTCTGTGTATACTGTAGTGTTATGTTTGTGAGGGAAGGGAGAGAGTGAACACGGAGCCAACGCACAGCCTACTCCTCTCGAATAGCACCAAGACACAGTGAAACTCATAGTCTCCACCTACATCTACACTTGTGCTCCGCAAGTGACGGACGGTGCTAGGATACCAGTGTCACTTTCCCCTTTCTCTGTACCTGTTGATTATGGCCCATGGAAACAAAGATTGCTGGTAATGCTCTAATTTTATCTTCACGGTCTTTTCGCTCAACATACGTAGGATGAAGCAATATATTGGTTGACTCTTCTAGGAATGTACACTCTCGAAACTTCAACAACAGACCATAACACGATGCAGAACGCCTCTGTTGCAGCGTCTGACACTGCATGTGGCCGAGCAGCCCCGTGACGCTTTCGCGCTTACTAAATAAACCTGTAACGAAACTTGCTGCTATTCTTTGGATCTCCTCTATTTCCTCCATCAGTCCTGACTGGTACGCATCCCATACTGACGAGCAATATTAAAGTATTGCTCGAACGAGTGTTTTGTAAGCTACTTCCTTTGTTAACGGAGTACTTTTCCTGAGGATTCTTCCAGTGAATTTCAGTTTGGCATCTGCCTTACTCACGGTTCATTGTATGTGATCATTCCACTTCAAATCGCTCTGTACGCAAACTCCTAGATATTTTATGGAAGTAACTACTTCCAATGATTGTAATCCTACAGTACAGGATCTTTCCGTCTATGTATTCGTTATACAGAATGAGATTTTCACTCTACAGAGGAGTGTGCGCTGATATGAAACTTCCTGGCAGATTAAAACTGTGTGCCGGACCGAGACTCGAACTCAGGACCTTTCCCTTTCGCGGGCAAGCGCTCTACAATCTGAGCTACCCAAGCACGACTCACGCTCCGTCCTCACAGCTTTACTTCTGTCAGTACCTCGTCTCCTACCTTCCAAAGGATAGCTCAGACGGTAGAGCGCTTGCCCGCGGAAGGCAAAGATCCCGAGTTATAGTCTCGGTCCGGCACACAGTTTCAATCTGCCAGGAAGTTTCATATCAGTGCACACTCCGCTGCAGAGTGAAAATCTCATTCTGGAAACATCCCACAGGCAGTGGCTAACCCATGTCTCCGCAATATCCTTTCTTCCAGGAGTGCTAGTTCTGCAAGGTTCGCAGGAGAGCTTCTGTGAAGTTTGGGAGGTAGGAGACGAGGTACTGACATAAGCAAAGCTGTGAGGACGGAGCGTGAGTCGTGCTTGGGTAGCTCAGATGGCAGAGCGCTCGCCAGCGAAAGGCAAAGGTCCCGAGTTCGAGTCTCGGTCCGACTCACAGTTTTAATCTGCCAGGAAGTTTCATATTCGTTATACGTTACATTTGTTTATGTTGAGGGTCAATCGCCATTCCCTAGGCCAAGCTTCGATCCTCTGCAAGTCTGCTTGCATTCCACTACAATTCTCCAGCGTCGCGACTGCTCTGTATACAGCAGCAGCCGCAAAAAGCCTCGCAGAACTTCCTAGAAAGTCATTCACATATATTGTGAAATGTAATGATACTACAACACTACCCTGGGGCACATCCAAAGTTTTATGTCTGATGACTTCTCTTCGGTCACAATCACATACTGTGTTCTGTTTACTAGAAACTCTTCAGTCCAATCACACAGTTGGTGTGGCATTCCATACGCTCGTATTTTGTTCATTATGCGGCCGTGTGGAACTGTATGGAAAGCCTTCGGGAAGTCAAGGAACGGGATATCCACCTGTGCTGCCATGTGTACCACAGCCTGTGTCTCGTGGGCGAAGAGAACGACCTCGGTTTCACATGATAGTTGTTTTCAAACTACATGTTGGTTCCTACAGAGGAGATTTCGGTATCCAGAAGTGTAATAATATGCGAGCATAAAACATCCCCCAAAATTCTACAATTGACAAACGTCAGACGCCTATAATTCTGTGCGTCTATTCGACGACCCTTTTTGATAACGGAAATGACATGTGCTTTTTTACGATCTTTAGGAACACTTCACTCCTCAGGAGACCTACGGTACACTGCTGCTAGAAGACGAGAAGTTCTTTCTCATACTCTTTGTAGAATCGAACTGGTATCCCGTCACCTCCAGTGGCCTTTCCTCTGTTGAGCGATATAAGTTGATTTTTCGTCCCTTGGTCACGTATTTCAACATTTGCCATTCTGTCATTTGTGAAACGATTTGAAGGAGGAACTACAATGTGATCTTCCTCTGTGAATGTTTTGGAAAGCGACGATTAGTATTTCGGGCTTCGCTGTGTCATCCTCTATTTCAGTTCCATTTTGGTCACAAATGTCTGAGCAAATGGCTTTGATCAGTTTGATGACTTAGCATAAGACCAGACCTTCTTAGGATTTTCTGTCAAATTGGTAACTAGAGTTTTAGTTTCACATTCGTTGAACTCTTCACGCATGGTCTTCCTTGCGTTAATTTTGGCTTCGTTTAGTTTTTGTTCATCGGCAGGCTTTGGCTACGTCTAAATTTGTAGTGAAGCTTTCTTTGCTTTCGTAGGAGACATATTTGTCTCAAACGTATCGTACGATGCTCTTGAACTTTATCCATTGACGCTCAACATTGTCAGTGCTGGAGATGAATTTTTCATGATGGCCTGTCAGGTAATCTGAAATTCGTCTCTTGTCGCTCTTGCTAAACGGGAAGATCATCCTGCCTGTCTTTGTATTGCTATTTACTGCCGTATTCAGTGATGGTGTAACGGCCTTGTGATCACTTATCGCCTGTTCTACGCTGACTGGAAAAGTTCGGATCTGTTTGTCACGAGCAGGTCTAAGATGATATCTTCACGAGTCGGTTCTCTGATTAACTGCTCAAGATAATTTTGGAATAAGGACCAGGAAATATACGCAAAATATTCTCTAAGTTTCCCCTCAGCTCTTCCGCCACTACTGTTGCTGAGGCAGGGGGGTCTATAAAAGCATCTTATGACCACTTTTGATCCATCATTAACACTCATCTTCACCCACATTATTTCGCGTTCTGAGTTTGTACTAATCTCAACAGATTTTATCTTTAATGGTTATAAAGAATCCGCCTCCATTGCAAATAGAAATCGGCTGTTGACCTAGGTTTCGGCGCGGATAACCACGCCTTCTTCGGAACACGCTAAACTACAAACTGCGTAAAGAGTCATGGTCCAATATTAGAAGAAGGCGTGGTTATCCGCGCCGAAACCTAGGTCAACAGCCGGTTTCTATTTGCAATCGAGGCGGATTCTTTATAATCATTAAATTATTCACGATTGCTGACGCGCTGCAATGTTAAAAGTTCTCGATTTTATCTCTCTTTATTGCTATAACCACGCCTCCACCATTAGCGTTCAACCAGTCTTGTAATCGGAACTTAGAATATGGTTGTTATTAACTTTCGGTTTCAGTCAGCTTCCTGTTTCAGATACCTATGTGGGCATTGCTGCTGTTTATAAGCGTGAGTAGTTCCGGGACCTTTCCATAGACGCTCCTGGAGTTAACTAATACTGTGGTAACGTTTTCTTTCCCTGATCTGCTATGATGAATGCTCCTACTCTGTCTGATCCGTTCCGACATGTCGAAATCTGTCCTCAAATTTTTTTATACAGGAAGAATACACGGAAAGATACACAATGTGAAAATGTTAGCTGCTAAAATAGACACCAAGTAGGTTTTAAAAATTTCTGAAAATTGCCATATTCGTAGACCGTCAGGCGGCTCGAGATCTGTACACCCCTACCGTAATTGTAGCACACAGCGCATGCGCAACACGGCAAGCACACACTCGTTGGTTGTCATAACTTTGGTAAACAGATAACGCAGCACTACGCGACCGTAATTTCTAAAGCGAATTTCAGTTTTCGTTGATGGTTTCTCTGTCACAGTTGTTCACAGTCACTATTCACCATAATTCTTAACTCACTTAATATCCATAGTAATTAGCAGTTCTTTGTGGTTTCGCTAAGTGTTAACAATGGAGGTATAACTGAATTAATTTTCTTTGTGATTTCTTTTTGTATTCTTGCTAACAGCATCTGTCTTTGTGTAGGTTCCAGTTTTGCACAGTAATGTGGGATCCAAAAAGGTTTTCAACCTTGCAAAGATGAAATATGAAGAACGTGCTATGTAAATGAAATCACTTTATAGCACCACACTTCAACAGAAGCAATAGTCCTGCCAATCGAAAAGCCATGTATAACAATATTATATGGAGAATTGTATAATATTACTCCTTTTACAGGATTTGACCGTGATGTATGACTAATGGATATGGAAATCAGACTATTAGTTCCCTTTCCTAAGGGTTTTCTAGCTGTTATAAAGAACCGCAGTAAAAATTGGATAATTCTCATTCTAGGATCTTTCTGTACCAAGTTCATTAAGTGCTTTGTCTAATGGATTTAAGGTCGCCAGCCTTTCTAGGCAATTAAATGGTTAAGAAGTAAATCTGGCCTACTTTCCTGCCGTTCTGTAATATAACTTCAGAAATAAATATAACTTTGAGGACATGATTCTGAGAAAGTCATAGGAATCTTTTAGCTACTGCACCCTCATACACTCCTACATAGTTTTGATCCAGAAAGGGCACGAATTTTTAATCATTACTACGTGCTAAAAAATTGGTTAGGGAGGACTTCTATGTTTGCGTTTTGTATAACCAAGAAATTAAATACTTAAGTATTCCAATAGCAAAATACATAAATTTAAATTTATTAAGGCACTTTGTTTGTACTTTCCTCTTAACAAATGATCTGTCAAAAAAAGGTAGGGAGGATGTGGTCACTTTACATTGCCATTCCGTATTTTATGCAACCCTACTTCAATTTTACTGTCCTACATAGCAATTTTCTTTTCATAGCTCTTTGTACTTTACTAAATTTCATTTATAACTGAAAGAATTTTGTGTGTACTTTAACCAAAACTTATTTACTCACTTTCACTTTACTTATTGCCACAAAGAGAGTAAGAATATTAAAATCGTTAAATTTGTCTGAAAATATCTACTTCAGTACTTATACAAAATTTCACTTCAGCACATCCATTACATAAATCATACAGTACTTTTATCTTCACTTTAAAAGTTAGATCACAACAATTATTTTCAGACATTTATTCAAAGATGAAACTTTAGTGCTTGTAGATACTGAATAAAGCACTTCAAATATTTTTGTAACAGGTTTACTCGGAATAACGAAACACGAGGAAAGGGTCCGATATAGATGAATGATTAGGAATAAAATAACAGGGTGAACCAAATTTTATGTTTAACACACTAATTATTCAAAAAAGTTAATTTTGAATAAATGGTTCTGCTATTCTAATTACACAGTTCGTAACATGTTGACTGTAGCCGTTGAGTGTGGCTGATAGTAATGGCGGCTACACTACCCATGCTATGACATACAAGTTTCTTGAAGTACGGACACTCACAAACTTTTTCATTTCATTAATCTATGACAAAATATTATGTAGTACATTATACATTTCACATATAAATTTAGATGACTAATAGTGGTATATTCTCCTGAAGACCTACGATTTAAATAAAGGTAATCTACATTACAGCCTACTAAGGACTATGTTTTCTTTTATTAATATCTGTCTTAATTTAAAAATTAATGTCTCGGAAATTCATTCGAATGTGTCAACGTTTCGTTACAAATTGTGTAAACGTTATAAGAAATCGGAAATAACTTTGAGGATTCCGTGGATTGTGGTTCGAACGATGATTGTTGGGCTGATTAATGTCCACAAAAAAATACAGTACCGTCCTACCCAAAGAAAACATGTACAGTACTAGGTTTCAATGACAAAGGAAAGGCTGCAAATTCTTTGGACGAACGAAGGAGGGAGAAAACACTCAATGTTAAGCAGTGTGCATAAACTGTTTCATTTCCTAAAATCTGAACGCAAATTGCAAAAATGGAAGAAACAGTTACGGGAAATACGTGCCAGAATGAAAATCGTAGAAGTGTGACAGAAAAACAGTTCAGAAGAATCTAGAACTACTCGCTATAGTCAATGCAGCATTACTAAGGAAGATGTACGAGACTGGGCCCTCTGGTTACCCAGATTCATTCAGGATGTTATACGGAAAAGGAAATTTCAAAATTACGAAGTTTACTTAAAGTAAACATGTAAAGATATCATTAATAGATTAATACCACAGAGAAATCCATAGCCGACATGAAGATGAAGCTTTTTGTTATTCCTTAAAACGCTGTGTATAAAACCAGTCAATCACATGTCGTGGAAGAACTACATGTAAACGACAATTTATTATTCCGAGCGAAAAAAAGGTACAGTTTCTTGTGCAGTCGATGAATGCCACTGTTCATTCATATACAACAATACCAGTGATAAATAGTGGATTATTGTTTCCCCATCTTTATATCCGTTTTAAACCACAAGTCAAACTGGGACCAAGAATCTAAAAGATTGATTAGTTGCAAAAATCTTGTAGTCAACGCAGCAAAATCCGGAAAATTTCGAAAGAATAATTTTCGGTATTACATCCGAAGCGTCTTCTTACCAGTTGCAGAAATTGATTAATCGCTTTTGTTTGTCTCTTAGCCTGGACATAACGACACCTCTGTCTTCAGGAGAATGACGAAAAGACCGTCAGTTTCATTCGAATTCCCCTTGGAGCCGTGTGATTCACTCTCTCAGTAAGGAAATGGTCCCGCAATGGATTTTTAGAAAATTATTGAACGATATAATTTCTGTCAGTATTCTTAAACGTCAGTCATTTGAGCATTGTCGGTTTGCATCAGCACATTTTAAGAATCCGATCAAGTATTTCTGGTACACAGCGCAACTGCCACGACCATTTCTTACTGCATTCCATTTCTGTAAAACCAAAACTAATAATTACTGTGAAGTGCCTGAACATATTAATGTTCCGTTTATGAGGTGTTCAAGGTTAAGGCGAATATTCGTTTTTGTCACCCAAAAGACATTTCACGTTTTCGTGACGACTGCAGGGAAGAAACTAGGAACTGTTTATAGTTACTAAAATACGAGTGTATATCATTCAGAAAATCCCATAAGATCTATTGTACCATGTCAACAAATTAAAGGCCCAATTGATGAAAGTTAGTACATTATACACTGCCTTGATTTTCTTTTCTCTGCTATTCACTTATGTAACAGTTACTTCTGCAACAGCTTAGCTGTCGACATGAACTGCAACTTATTCATAAAATAAACGATTTGAGACAATTTTGGAATGGTCTAAGTTCTTAAAATTTCGCGTTTGTACACTATGGACTGGGTGCTACACGGCACTACGTTCTCCAGTTCCGGCTGCGTCTGCTTATTCGCCGTTTCACGCGCCGATCATGAAGGGCTGTACACCACTGCTATAAGCGGCTCTTTGTGAAGCAAAATGCGTAACTTCAACATTTTTTAAAAGTATTTGCAAGGCGTCTTAGCAGCTAAAATTTTGGCAGTGCATTTCTTTCGATGCCTTCTGCTTGTGAGAAAAAATTTCAGGGTAGGTTTCGACACATCGGACTGGATGATACACTTGTCAGAAGGCATCTTAACGGACCTGTGGTGGACTTTCTCTAACCTGAAACACTCATACGTGCCCGCCACGCTTACTCTGCTACCCTAGAAACCACTAACTGCAAGCAGTGCACGTATTACCAAGGGGTACCCTACGATTATCCCCCCAATAGCGGAAATCGAGAAATTTGCATCAGATACCGTCACAGAATTGTCTGAGCCTCCAGTTTAGGAGTTCCACTCTGCTCCAAATCAAAGGACCGAGATCAGATCTGAGAAAGATACGCAAAACATTACTTCTGCCTCCAACTCGCGGGCGAGGCTAGATGTCTTCTCCGAATCAGCTAGCTGCTTGTAGGAACTGAGCATGACCTCTGAACCTTGGGGATAGGCTTGATCCGTGCCCTCATGAGCCACGATTTGCCGCCAGGTGCACCCGTTGCTCTCAATTGCTGGCGGCAGAGTCTCTCCCAAATCTCCGACGAACCCCCCAGCAGGCAAACAGAGTGAACACTGGCCTTCTTTCTTGACCTGCCCACTATTTTCTTGGGAGGCTGCGTCAGCCGCCTAACACTGGAACGCCCAATGACAAGCAGTCCCACTCCCTGAGATTGTCAGAACGTCTCAGGAAGATCAGCCCCAGTCCAAATAGGCGAGGCGTGCTGTACTGGCTGAGCTGTACTTTCAGCAGTAGGTAATACCTCACATCAACTTTTAAGCCATAAGGAGTAGCCGCGTGGCCGGTGCCCACTTCCAGCTACTGCCCAGACATTCACGACCCCGCCACTGTCCGCCAATGACAAACGGGTAACATTCGACGGTCCAGGGAAGCGCAGCGGCATCAGGGATCCCAGAGGCACTATAGGCTCCAGAGGTGCCGAAACATTCGCCTAAGGCGCACCAAATCCCATCGCAGCCCAATGCAGCAGCCTGAAGGCTGTCGACCGTAGCCAACACAGCTTCGAGTTGTTTACGGACAGTGGCCAGTACCTCTGTCATCCATACACAACAGGTGCAGTCCCTATCCGCCTTTAATCAATAAACAAGAAACGTTCGCCTAAGGCGCCCCAAGTGCCATCGCAGCCCAGTGCAGCAGCCTGAAGCCTGTTGACTGTAGCCAACACAGCTTCCAGTTGTTTACGGACAGTGGCCAATACCCCCATCATCCATACGCAACAGGTGCAGTCCCTATCCGCCTTTAATCAATAAACAAGAAACGTAAAACAAGCTCTGGTGTCTTTTAGACGCCGCTGAAGGCGGTACTAATGAACAAAGCCAAAAACTGAAAAACGAGTGCTGCTATACGAACACTAGTTCACTGAAGCCAATTGCACAGCACACATGGAGACAACGGACACAGACTACCCAGTGGATGCTCTACAGCGTTCTCTGACCAACAGTGTCACATACCTCACTTCATGAGACACTGTGGAGAGTTCGGAATTTAATCCAACGCATTGATGCAAAGACTAACCATCATGAACTTTACCTCCCCCCCCCCCCCCCCCATGGCAGTTAATTACTGGCAGTGGAACCTCCTTGCAGCACCAGGCTTCAAACCGGCTTAGCTCCGAATCCAGCACCACCACACAGGCATGCGTAAGAAATCTCAGCTACGAAGGTGGGTATCAGGTTGTTGACTTCCTATGGACCGCTTTTCTGCAAAGTAAGGCTATTTCTAAAATTCTATTTCTTGATTGTAACTCGCTTAGCACCATTCTGCTACAGTGGACTTAATTTAAAATTTAGAAAACCTTTCCAACGCAGTGTATATGAGTGAACATAGTTTACAAATTAAAAAAAACTGAGGTATTACATCACATGTAACAGAAATAGGTACGGAATTTGTTTAAAATAAACTGAAATTAAATTCGTTTAAAATAAAGGAAAAGCGAGCAAATATTACGTTGAGTTAAATTCTGTAGAAATTTATTTCAATACGAAGAGAAACACGAAGAGAAACAGTAGAAGCTTTCACTGCGTATCGGAGGGCGTTATCTTGCTGAAATGTAAGCTCAGGATGGCTTGCCATGAAGGGCGACAAAAAGGGGCATAGAATAACGTCGAGGTAAGGCTGTGCTGTGAGGTTGCCGAGGGTGACACACAAAGTGATGCTACCATGAAAACAGTGGCACTCCACACCATCACTCGCGGTTGCCGAGCTGTATGGCGGGCGACTGTCAAGGTGGTATCCCACGGCTGTCTGGGGCGTTTCGCGACGCTGCTTCGGCCTGGAGTAGAATTGCCTTCAGTAATGAGTCCCGTTTCGTACTGAGCCGCGACGATCAGCAAAGACGTGTCTGAAGTCGAGATGGATAGGAGTAGTTTACCAACGTGACTCTGGTTTACCATACTGCCCGACAACCAGGTCTGATGGTGTGAGGTGCCATTTCTTTTCATAGCAAGACCACTTCGGTTGTCATCCGCGGCACACTTACGGCACAGCAGTATGTCGACGATGTTCTCTCCATCGTTTTGTTGCCCTCCATGGTACCCCATCCTGGAATAATGTTGGTTCGCACACAGCGAGAGTTTCTGTTGTTTGTTTCGTGCTTGGCAAACTCTACCTTGGCCAGCAAGGTCTCCAGATCTTTCCCAAACGGAGAACGTTTGGACCATTATGGGCAGGGTCCTCCAACCATCTCGGGATTTTGTCGGGAACCATGGACCTTGCCGTTGGTGGGAAGGCTTACGTGCCTCAGCGATACAGATAGCCGTACCGTAGGTGCAACCACAACGGAGGGGTATCTGTTGAGAGGTCAGACAAACGTGTGGTTCCTGAAGAGGGGCAGCAGCCTTTTCAGTAGTTGCAGGGGCAACAGTCTGGATGATTGACTGATCTGGCTTTGTAACGCTAACCAAAACGGCCTTGCTGTGCTGGTACTGCGAACGGCTGAAAGCAAGGGGAAACTACAGCCGTAACTTTTCCCGAGGGCATGCAACTTTACTTTATGGTTAAATGATGATGGCGTCCTCTTGGGTAAAATATTCCGGAGGTAAAGTAGTCCCCATTCGGATCTCCGGACGGAGAGTACTCAGAAGGACGTCGTTATCAGGAGAAAGAAAACTGGCGTTCTACGGAAAGGAGAGTGGAATGTCAGATCCCTTAAACGGGCAGGTAGGTTAGAAAATTTAAAAAGGGAAATTGATAGGTTATAATAATTCCCATTTCAAAGAAATCAGGTGTTGACAGATGTGAAAATTACCGAGCTATCAGTTTAATAAGTCACGGCTGCAAAATACTAACAAGAATTCTTTACAGACGAATGGAAAAACTGGTAGACGCCGACCTCGGGGAAGATCAGTTTGTGATCCGTAGAAATGCTGGAACACGTGACGCAATACTGA
The DNA here is from genome assembly GCF_023864345.2 of Schistocerca serialis cubense. NCBI lineage: Eukaryota > Metazoa > Arthropoda > Insecta > Orthoptera > Acrididae > Schistocerca > Schistocerca serialis. Next base: position 402,068,449 of record NC_064645.1, read on the forward strand.
CCCTACGACTTATCTTAGAAGATATATTGAGGAAAGTCCAACCTACATTTCTAGTTTTTGTAGACTTAGAGAAAACTTTTGACAACGTTGACTGGAATAATCTCTTTCAAATTCTGAAGGTGGCAGGGGTAAAATACACGGAGCGAAAAGCTATTTACAATTTGTACAGAAACCAGATGGAACTTATAAACGTCGAGGGACATGAAAGGGAAGCAATGGTTAGGATGGGAGTGAGACAGGGTTGTAGTCTATCCCCGATGTTATTCAGTCTGTATGTTGAGCAAGCAGAAAAGGAAACAAAAGAAAATTCGGAGTAGGAATTAAAATCCATGGAGAAGAAATAAAAACTCTGAGGTTCGCCGATGACATTGTAATTCTGTCAGAGACAGCAAAGGACCTGGAAGAGCCGTTGAACGGAATGGACAATGTCTTGAAAGTAGGATATAAGACGAACATCCACAAAAGCAAAACGAGGATAATGTAATGTAGTCGAATTAAATCGGGTGATGCTGAGGAAATTAGATTAGGAAAGGAGACACTTAAAGTAGTAAATGAGTTTTGCTAGTTGGGAAGCAAAATAACTGATGATGGTCGAAGTAGAAAGGATATAAAATGTAGACTGGCAATGGCAAGGAAAGTATTTCTGAAGAAGAGAAATTTGTTAACATCGATTATAGATTTAAGTGTCAGGAAATCGTTTCTGAAAGAATTTGTATGGTGTGTCGCCATGTGTGGAAGTCAAACGTGAACGATGAATAGTTTGGACAAGAAGAGAATAGAAGCTTTCGAAATGTGGTGCTATAGAAGAATGCTGAAGATTAGATGGGTAGATCACGTAACTAATGAGGAGGTATTGAATAGAATTGGGGAGAACAGAAATTTATGGCGCAAATTGACTAGAAGAAGGAATCGGTTGGTAGGACATGTTCTGAGGCGTCAAGGGATCACCAATTTAGTATTGGAGGACAGGGTGGAGGGTAAAAACCGCAGAGAGAGACCAAGAGATGAATACACTAAGCAGATTCAGAATGATGTCGGTTGCAGTAGGTACTGGGAGATGAAGAAGCTTGTACAGGATAGAGTAGCATGGAGAGCTGCTTCAAACCAGTCTCAGGACTGTGGACCACAACAACAACAACGCGTCTGTTGTAGATAATTTGGCAGACTACCCCTTAGGTCATCCAACAAGTCTGTCACTCAATGCCAAGCCGAAGAACTGCTTGTATAAGAGCCAGAGGTGGACCAGTGTGTTATCAACATACTCCATTCGCGAAACTCTTTCTCTTGAATAAATCCTCCAGTTTTTCTGAAACTGCAATCATTTTTTTTCCGTGCGTGTACATCGCATCTACCGATTTCTTTCCTATTCAGATAAATCCTTCGTGGTGGGTCAGTTTCTTTTTTCATTATAGTGTCTCTTGAATTTAATTCTCTTTAACCTCATTGGGTAGTTTATTGCATAATTTTATTCCCTTGTAGAAAATGCAGTTTTGTGCTTTTTATTTTTTTACCCTCGGCAAATGCGTTTTTAGTTTGGACGTAGTTGCAGACATGAGACGCCTCTGTTCTGTTGCATCCAGTACTTTGCTACGTTATGGTGCAGAGAACTTCATACTGAATGAATAAGTACATGAATTTGCCTTTAACTGGTTATGTTATAATAGGTTTATTGGTTAGCATAATTCTCCATTTGTTTACTCGTAATTACGGTGTGGATATAATGACATGGGACGCTTTTTACGTCAGTTAACTAAGTTAAAGTAAGAAATGAGCAGACTACGAGATGGTGTGGCGAGGATAAGCTGGAAAACGTGCCAGCGATCAGAGTCCTAAGTATTTATTAACTGCGCTGCAAGAGTGAGACTGGATGCCGCTGTATGAAAAGGAGCCAAACATTCAAACAGCACGCTTTAACTGGAAAGAGCCACGCCAGGTTTGGCGCCAAAGAAACCCTTTCCATACTGCTACATAGTTCTGTAAATGAAAGGTCGGTTCCAAGACCTCTAAACATATCTAATGCACTGATTAGAATGTAGGCTCTTAGTTCGTAGTAAACTAAATTAACGTGTGATTAATGTCGATTCTAAAATAGCATAACAGACACTTATTGATTACTACATAAATTGCTTGAAATGATTTATTGAAATCAATATGTTTTCTAATACTTATTTCATCAAGTTTCTTCGTATAATTCAAATTTTCGCATTTGTTCTCCGTTTAAATATTAGCTACAGCATTAGTAATGTTTATTGGAAGTCAGAACCACCTCTTATTCGCAGTGACATAAAAGATAGCTTCTATAAATTAATCCTATAATGCCTGATATGAGAGCGCTGGACAACTTTGAGAAACATTCTGACGTAACAGAGGAATTAGTCTATTTACAAGCTCAAAATATTTTGTCATATGAAACATTCATAAAAATGCCCCGATAACTTTCAAATAACTTCGTCATAGCTAAATTTAATTCTAGATCTGTAATCTATGAAAGGCAATATTTTGAGGCATATATCAACCACATTTTATTTGATATTTATTTTGACATTTTTGTAGTGATTTTTGATTTTGTATGGTTTTAGCCCTTCTATCCCCATGTCAACTCGGTCGAACCAACGTGTCATAAACAATAAATATATCATAAACACTACGTTTGCGAAAGAAAACATCGTCCGTAGTAGGTAGTTACCCATTATTTGCTGTGCGTTTGCCATTTTCGACTCTTAAATCATTTTCCAGCACATACTCATTAGCAATACGCTATGTGCCCTACGTTTTGTGGTATACAATCGAAAAAACCATTCCATATGTTCACGTACGCGGGGAAGAGCACATTTGCATTACAATCTGAGATCGAAAACAGTGAGATATGCTCTTGCTAAACATGATCGCATCAGCTCTTTCATTTTCTGTTATTAATTAATTACGACCCTTATGATGATATCAGCGTGCGAAGATTAATTAACTTGTGTGTAGTGTTAGCTCTGATCTTCATGCTTTGTTCGTTAACAGTAACTCATAGTGGTTATTTCGGGTTTTCTTGTGATAACATCCTCGTATGGTGCTTTGCTGTAGTCAATCAGTGGTGTTTAATTAAGCAGAGCGTAATTTAAACGAAGTTCTTCATTGGAGAGAAAACTGAGCAGTGGAGTAAACTTGGAGGCTTTCATGGCGGCCAGTACCGTTGTGTCCCTTGCAATCTTGGTTTCCGTTCATCATTCTTTGTTTAATCGCCTTCAGTGAATTTTCATCACAGTAAATCCAGCAGGAACTTCAAGTTCCTTTTTCCTAATATCATAACTATTGCTACGAACACGTGACTCCCTTTGTATGGTGTTGAATGCCACGTGGCAAGCAAGTCACCCCAATCAATTTACGAAGTGTTTCATTATATAGTCCTCGATCTTTCGAATACAACCAACACCGTCATTAATATTCTCCACGTTTTATGATGAATTTTATTAAATTTAACCCTCTCCAGTTAAACTGCATGATCCTAGCTGCTGAGAACACAAGTTAGGTGTGCACGGGAGACCCTTTCTTTCTTTGTACAACCGTTAGCTACACAACTAAATTTTAACAATCATGCTCAACTTGTTCTTTCTTCCGGTGGAATTGATTATTTTATTCCCTGTTATTCTGGGAGGCAGTATTGCTGCTTTGTCAGTGGATTCTGTTTCACTACCAGTGTGTTCAAGAAGTAGCAGTCAGTTTGAATACTAATATCTCCAATGCTGTCTTGTACGAAGTGTGGCGTTTTGTGCAAAATAATATTGTTTGTATGGAATTACCATCACGTTCAGCTAACTAAATTCTTTCCCTAACAGGTGAAGCACATGCTAGAATCGTTTGTGTTACTATTAGAAGACAAATGAATAACAAGAGAGCATTAAGACCATTCAGCCTGTAATTTAATAAAAAAATAATTTAAAAAATTAAAAGGAAGGAATAAAAGAAATTGATTGGTAATTGTCCTTTCGCTTGCGGTGAAGAGGGAATATTAGTACAATTGCATTATTATGAAACGTTCTGCGTGTACAAAGTTGTGCTTTGGTTCATTCACTTTACCTTGCGTCGTTTGGTTTTCTGCGTCCATCACTGTATATATATATTAATTGTAGTTCTCGTCTTCTGAACGCTTCTCCTGTTAATTTTACGAAAATATGACCGTGGACTTCTTTTCCTCCATTCCAATCGTAGATGCAGCCAGCCGACTCCAGGGGACACCAGTGACGCCCAGGATGATGCAAAATATGAAGGAATTTTTCTTGACTTGGTTCCATTTAACTTTAATAAAAAAAATGCTTAACACTGTTATTAATTCTTCTCTTATTCGGAAACACATATGATACAGTAACCCATCATACTCCGAGCAGTACAGCGTAACAAAACTTCTACATACGAGAGAGCCTGATTGAGACTCTCTAAAAAACAAAATCATAAATAAATAATTGAATGCAAGTCCCTTTATTTGTCTGCGCCCCACGGCGCATTCACAAGTAACATCTTTGCCAATGCTTGTCATCGATCGGTGTTTTAATTTTTTTAAAGTAAACATTAACTTTACGGTATCCTGGGGGTCCTTCATCATGTACCTACACAAACATCGCATGGTCGCACATCAGTTGAGTTTCCGTTGTGTCTGCTTTTTTTATTCAATTGCGAAACGCCTTGCTATTAAAGAGAGTGAAATGATGCTAGCTAATCACCCATCTAAATGTCTCTTCCAATGAACCTCGCTAATTAAACTGTGGTCAGCGGAGTTCATAAATGTTAACTTTCAGCCCAGCAATGAATCAGTGGATGGGGGTTTGCTTAATTATGCACACGGATGAGTAGCTATGAAATGAAAATCAAAAATAGGATGAATTCCTTAGTTTACTAAAAAAATTGATTTAGTTAGAAACATTGGCAAGTAATTCAGTAAAGGTTACTATAGATGCAACGAAAACAGTGATAAACACAACACAAAATAAAATGGAAGTGGCTTACGGTTGGCAAAGTTTAGGAAGGGAAGCGCGATGGTAAGTTCAGCTTTCTAACATATAAAATTTTAACTGACTCAGATACGGAACTCAGCAATAGTGATTGGATTCATACTTTGAATATAACTTAAGTTGTTGTGCTACTGTGCCAGTCCCAGTCGCCACGCTGAATCTAACTGTGAAATAATTTTTGCACTACTGGCCATTAAAATCGCTACACCAAGAAGAAATGGAGGTGATAAACGGGTATTCATTGGACAAACATATTATACTAGGAACTGACATTTGATTACATTTACAAGCAATTTGGGTGCATAGATCCTGAGAAATCAGTACCCAGAACAACCACCTCTGGCCGTAATAACGGCCTTGATACGCCTGGGCATTGAGTCAAAAAGAGCTTGGATGGTGTGTACAGGTACAACTGCTCGTGCAGCTTCAACACGATACCGCAGTTCATCAAGAGTAGTGGCTTGAGTATTGTGACGTTCCAGTTGCTTAGCCACCATTGACCAGACGTTGTCAGTTGGTGAGAGATCTGGAGAATGTGCTGGGCACGGCAGCAGTCGAACATTTTCTGTATCCAGAAAGGCCCGTACAGGACCTGCAACATGCGGTCGTACATTATCCTGCTGAAATAAAGGGTTTCGCAGGGATCGAATGAAGGGTAGAGCCACGTGTCGTAACACATCTGAAATGTAACGTCCACTGTTCAAAGTGCCGTCAATGCGAACAAGAGGTGACCGAGACGTGTAACCAATGGCATCCCATACCACCAAGCCGGGTGATACGCCAGTATGGCGGTGACGAATACACGCTTGCAATGTGCGTTCACCGCAATGTCGCCAAACACGGAAGCGACCATCATGATGCTGTAAACAGAACCTGGATTCATCCGAAAAAATAACGTTTTGCCATTCATGCACCCAGGTTCGCCGTTGAGTACACCATTTCAGGCGCTCCTGTCTGTGATGCAGCGTCAAGGGTAACCGCAGCCATGGTCTCGGAGCTGATAGTCCGTGCTGCTGCAAACGTCGTCGAACTGCTCGTGCAGATGGTTGTTGTCTTGCAAACGACCCCAAATGTTGACTCTGGGATCGAGACGTGGCTGCACGATCCGTTACAGCCATGCGGATAAGATGCCTGTCATCTCGACTGCTAGTGATACGAGGCCGTTGGGATCCCGCACGGCGTTCGTATTACCCTCCTGAACCCACCGATTGCATATTCTGCTAACAGTCATTGGATCTCGACCAATGCGATCAACATGACTCGATGCGATGAACCGCAATAGCGATAGGCTACGATCTGACCTTTATCAAAATCGGAAACGTGATGGTACGCATTTCTCCTCCTTACACGAGGCATCACAACAACGTTTCACCAGGCAACGCCGGTCAACTGCTGTTTGTATATGATAAATCGGTTGGAAACTTTCCTCATGTCAGCACGTTGTAGGTGTCGCCACCGGCGCCAACCTTGCGTGAATGCTCTGAAAAGCTAATCATTTGCATATCACAGCATCTTCTTCCTGTCGGTTAAATTTCGCGCCCGTAGCACGTCATCTTCGTGGTGTAGCAATTTTAATGGCCAGTAATGTATTATCATTCCGTGTTAATAAATTCATCGCGGTCTATACCACCGGATCTGACCGTTAATCTCACCACCGTTGTAGTGTGAACGTGCAGGCTGCGGCTCGGTAAGCGCGGCTAATGTGGCCGTCACTACAGTATTGCCCTCGGACGAGGTCTGACGCTGGAGTCCGCAGACGGAGTCTCCGCCTGGAGCATCGTGACCGAGGAAAGGTCCGGCTGTGTGCAGAACCCCAAGTGTGTCTATTGAATGTAAGACTCGAAATGATTCTGCTGTAAACAGAGGCCGAAGTGTCCCATGTGCAGGCAGCGCCTGAACTTGCTCTACTCAGAGTCTGCAGTTAAGTTATAAGTGCAGAGCACATCAGTTCTGCGAACGTTTCCAGCGTCTCAGGCAACAGTTGGTAATCAGAGAACGACACTTTTGTTCCGCCAGTAAAAAAACTAAGCAGACGTTATTGTACCCTTTCAAGCGACTGTACAGAAACCCCTCTTACATAAATTTGCGTCTAAATACACTACTGGCCATTAAAATTGCTACACCACGATGATGACGTGTTACAGACGCGAAATTTAACCGACACGAAGAAGAGCATTCACACAAGGTTGCCGAAGGTGGCGACACCTACAACGTGCTGACATGGGGAAAGTTTCCAACCGATTTATCATACACAAACAGCAGTTGACCGGCGTTGCTGGTGAAACGTTGTTGTGATGCCTCGTGTAAGGGGGAGAAATGAGTACCATCACATTTTCGACTTTGATAAAGGTCGGATTGTAGCCTATCGCGATTGCGGTTTATCGTATCGCGACAATGCTGCTCGCGTTGGTCGAGATCCAATGACTGTTAGCAGAAAATGGAATCGGTGGGTTCAGGAGGGTAATACGGAACGCCGTGCTGGATCCCAACGGCCTCGTATCACTAGCAGTCGAGATGACAGGCATCTTATCCACCTGCATTTGAAGCTGAATACCGAACGATTCTACTGCCGCCAACGTACGTTGCGCATGAGGACCACAAAGATTCGAGAAATTAGGGCTCGACGGAGACACATAGACAATCGTTTTTCCCTCGCTCTATTTGCGAGTGGATCAGGGAAGGAAATGACTAGTGCTGCATCCAGAAAGGCCCCTACAGGACCTGCAACATGCGGTCGTGCATTATCCTGCTGAAATGTAGGGTTTCGAGGGGATCGAATGAAGGGTAGAACCACAGGTCGTAACACATCTGAAATGTAACGCCTACTGTTCAAAGTGCCGTCAATGGAGACAAGAGGTGACCGGGACGTGTAACCAATGGCACCCCACACCATCACCCCGGGTGATACGCCAGTATAGCGATTATGAATACACGCTTCCAATGTGCGTTCACCGCGATGTCGCCAAACACGGATGCGACAATTATGATGCTGTAAACAGAACCTGGATTCATCCGAAAAATGACGTTTTGCCATTCGTGCACCCAGGTTCGTCGTTGAGTACACCAACGCGCTCCTGTCTCTGATGCAGCGTCAAGGGTAACCGCAGCCATGGTCTCCGAGCTGATAGTCCATGCTGCTGCAAACGCCGTCGAACTGTTCGTGCAGATGGTTTTTGTCTTGCAAACGTCCCCATCGAGACGTAGCAGTACGATCCGTTACAGCCATGCGGATAAGATGCCTGTCATCTCGACTGCTAGTGATACGAGGCCGTTGGGATCCAGCACGGCGTTCCGTATTACCCTCCTGAACCCACCGATCCCATATTCCACTAACAGCCATTGGATCTCGACCAACGCGAGCAGCAATGTCGCGATACGATAAACCACAATCGTGGTAGACTGCAATCCTACCTTTATCAAAGTGCTCATGTCAGCACTTTGTAGGTGTCGCCACCGGCGCCAACCTTGTGTGAATGCTTTGAAAAGCTAATCATTTGCATATCACAGCATCTTCTTCCTGTAGGTTAAGTTTCACGTCTGTAGCACGTCATCTCCGTGGTGTAGCAATTTTAATGGCCAGTAGTGTATGTTTGTTCTGCTGTTTCCCTCAAATAATCGTATTATAATATGTGAATTAGTTGATGAAAATTTGTCCTTATTGCCCTTAAATAACATCACGTTATCTTTTGTTTTCTATTGCTGGTGATGCTTTCAATACTCTATAAAAAATTTTTTTTCTTTAATAGTGCAGATTCATATTATATTAGTATCCAGAAAAACTTAAATTTCTTACCATTACTGAACTTCATCACAGTGTAACATGTGTTGGACTGTGAGGATAACAACTTTGATGTAGCTTTCAGTTTGCGGAACTGGCGGCTGTTTAGGGGAGGGCCTTTCACTATGGATAGGCGTGGAGGGGGGTGAATGGGCGGGACTTGTTCCGGGTGAAATCCTAGCGCTAAGGGCACGTCATAACGCGCCTAACGTTAGAGCTCCCTACAAGTAGTGAACCCCTCCCCCCACGTGCTTATTCGGACCACGCTGCAGGAGCGGTCACCTGTTCATTCTCAGCGTGAATGGGAGAGGCCAGGCAGCCAGTCTCCACACTGGCACTCCACCACGAGCGACACGAACACGTTACCACTAGCCACTCACCCTGCTGTGAGGGCAGATCCATCGTGTCGGGAACAGCAGGAGGTGCTCGGAAACGAAGCCTGTGGGGAAAACACGCGACACCTGTGCTGCCTCATGTTATGCGCCAGAATCTCCGCCATCGCTACATTCTGAGGGAGCAGCCTGAAGGTGATTGCCTGTAGCCTAAAGCGCATTCAGCTTTTCACGATGCGTTAATGACCTACAGAGCTGGCTGTTCAGAAAGCAACTATTGCGCTACAGACTGAATGAATTCACGTTTACAAAAACGCTAGATTGGACGTTTTAAACAGAAAAACGCGCACGAAATTTAATAAATTAATAATAGCCTGCCCGTGCTTTTTAAAAAGCTTTCCAGATCGATTTCTCCACTACAAACGTTTCTCTTAAGAATAGTTAAAATAACTAGCAATGGTATTTACCAAATCCTCTTTTCACCAGGGAATCACAGAGCATCGATAGCAGTAAACAGTTACAGAGTGCGACTGGCTGACAAAGTCTCCCCAGGAAGAAGACAGAGCACAAGGAACGACTGTCTCTAGCATTCGTCTCCCCTCCCCCCAACCCACTGAGTCCAGCTCCAGAGACTGATGGTTTCCCTGCCTGATAACCAGCGGAAATAATTAACTACAAAATCACTATTGTCGTACAGCTGAGCCGCGTGCGGCTCGCGTTCATGCCGTTTGTTCTTTGGCATTTTGTCACATCGAGTGGCGTCTTGTTTCTTCCTTACTTACTGGCGTAATGAAGTTGCTAGCTGGCCTCCTTGAGTGGCAGCAGCAGCGCTTATCGATACTAGTACTGTCGTACTATCTTCGGTGTGACCATAGTATTTCCAGGTGGTGGTGGTGTGTGTGGTGGTCAATCAGTTGAGATGGAGCAGCGAGAAAGTCTCTGTGGCGCAAGGCCAGGCCGGGACTGCTGGCAGTGAGCACGCGCTGTCGGATCGTGAGGTGCTAGCTGCGAGAGCAACAAAGTTCGTTGCCCACCGAACCTGGACGCTGAAATTGTGTGATCAGATAAACTGTTTTGAAACCTCAACTATTGTGACATCTCTTTGTTCATTTGCGGGTTGTTGCGCCCTGGGCCGTCCGGGCTAGCAGCAACGTATGATGTGTTGGAGTTGGCGAAATCTTGCAGCCGTCTCCCTATACTGTAATTAATTATTAAATTGACTGTTACATTGCCAGTGAAGTGCACCAGCGGTATTTTCCGCCCTTTGGCCGTTAACGCCCCAGTTACCTGCCCTGGTCGTTACTGTGGTTTCCTGGCAGTGTGTCTTTCTCTTAAGAACAGCTAAAATAACTAGCAATGGTATTTTCCAAATCCTCGTTTCATCAGGGAATCGCAGAGTATCGATAGCAGTAAACTATTACAGAGTGCGACTGGCAGCACGGCATGTAGTTCGACAGCCTTATGAGTTGTTTGGTTCATATTTTGCTTATAGTGGCTATTGTTCCCTTGGCTGTTTCTAGACGCCAGCTTCTGAAGACGTAGTGCTGTTCGTATTTTTTCCATCGTTGTGCCGTTGGTCGGACGGAAGGGAATTGGTTAAATTGTTGGTCGGTCCTTGGGCCGTCCATAGTTTGGGTTGCCATCCGATTCAACTCTTGGCTGCCTGTCTCACCTCACCTTGAGCGACCTTCTCAGGCCAACCCTTAGAACATTTCTGAGCACCACTTGTTCTGTTTGTTTTAGATTGTGATTTTCATTTTAGATTGAAGTAATGTGCGAGGCCTTCAGCCGTGTATTAATTCAGTTCTTTTTAAATTTTACATAAAGGCCTTCAGCCGCGTTGAGTTAAAATTTTTGAAGATTGATTTTATTCAAAAGAAATATAATTTTTCCTTAAAATTTGTTCAATCTGAAATTGTTTGTAATCCAGGCCCTTTGTGTTCGATGTGCTATGTGTGGCCTTCAGCCGAGGATTTACATGAGCCCCTTTTAATAAGGCCTTCAGCCGTGTGTATTCTTTAAAGGAAAATTTTTTATAAGATGGAAGCGGTTTATTTTAAATTGTTTGCCTGACTTGTTGCTCAGGCCCTCAGCCATTGTTTCAAATTTGTTTGTGACCTTCAGTCGTGCAATAAGTTAATATTTCTTTAATAAGGCTTTTGGCTGTTCTGATGTAAGTTTGCAAAGAAATTTCTTGGTCAGAAAAAAATTGTTTATTAATGTGTTTTATTTATAGTTGTCGTTCAGACGTATAATGTAAGCCTTCAGCCGCTAATTGTTTTCAATTGCATGTTTTTTTTTATTTTACCTTCGATTTTTAATTGCCTTTGATTTCTAAGCCAGGTCTTCAGCCGTTCTTGTTTTTGGTGTCGTTTTGGGCCTTCAATCCAGAAAGCATCTCAAGTTTTCTTTAACTAGGCCTTCAGCCGTATTGTCTAACTGTGATCTTTTAAAGCAATGTGTAAATAAGTGGTTCTTAGAAAAACAAAGTTTTGAGTTTGTTTGTGCAACTCACAGTAACTGTTTACGGCTCCATCCACAAATGTAACCTTATCCTGTGCGCTCTCTGAGTACCTACAAACCAGGTTTCAATAGCAACTGAAAATAAATGCGCGTTTCGACAGTCTCCCTGATTTAGACGATATTTAATTTGAAACGTCATTAATTTGCGTATCAAACTAACTCCAGTTTGCATATAAGTGGGCATAGTGACTTGTTGCAGAAAGAAAAGCGACAAAGCCAACTGCTTCGACGCTTTTCACAATAAATATGAGATTTTAGCTTTTCCTTACTCATTCATTTAAAATTCGGCGCGGCCTTTGTACGTGTGGTGGGCGACTTTGATATATAACGCAAGGACGATAAACAGTTTATCTCTTATTAAAATAAATTAAAACGATTGTTTTCATCAACGTGGCCGAAAGTAAAATCCGCTCAATAAAGGTGAAAGAGGTAACGCGAACTTAATTCCCCAGTCAGTGCTTAAAGAGTAACCAAAGATAGGAATCATGTCTTGTCATTACAGCTGATGAAGGTGTGAGGTGGTTCAAAATGGCTCTGAGCACTATGGGACTCAACTTCTGAGGCCATTAGTCCCCTAGAACTCAGAACTAGTTAAACCTAACTAACCTAAGGACATCACACACATCCATGCCAGAGGCAGGATTCGAACCTGCGACCGTAGCGGTCTCGCGGTTCCAGACTGCAGCGCCTAGAACCGCACGGCCACTTCGGCCGACAAGGTGTGAGGTGTGCATATTATTTTGATCATTCTGTAAATTCTATTTCTTACGTAAATATCGATATGTATAGCTCACACAGAGCAAAATCATGCAGGTGCGTAATATTTGACTGCTGCTGTAATATTTTCGTGTTGTTAGATCGCCCCTGCCTGAGAGCGCTAGGAATGTTACAGCAATTCTAAGTTGAGTAGTGTTGAGTAGAAGACGTATTTTGAAGAGTAGTCGAGAAATCTTCTTTATAAATGTGATATCACACAGGTGGAATTGCAGTATGAATGTTTCTCATGCCATTATGGAGAGAGAAGCAATGGAGATTATTTGTGAGCTTTACTAGAATGTTCAAAGCGACTCTAAGTACTATGGGACTTAACATCTGAGGTCATCAGGCCCCTAGACTTAGAACTACTTAAACCTAACTAACCTAAGGACATCACACCCATCCATGCCCAAGGCAGGATTCGAACCTGCTAACGTAGCAGCAGCGCGGTTCATGACTGAAGTGCCTAGAACCGCTCGGCCACAGCTGCCGGCTACTAGAATGTTGAGAGATCGTGGTAAGCAAGCAAGTGCATAACATTGTTTTGTGTTATTGAGATTGTAGTAACGCAGCTCAGGTAGTAGGACTGTTAAATGGATTGCTCCGACAGGAGGATGAGATTCCCCTTGCTAAAAATTATTTTTTTAAAGTCATGTATGTGAATACTGTTGTGCAAAGTCAGTTGATCTTTATTTAAATACTGTTGTGAAAAAATTCAGCTCATCTTTTGAATATATAGTTTGATTTGAGTTTTGTCAAGGCCACTTCTAGCCAGTTAAAATTCCCAATGTTCATTCAGTTTAATATGTACGTACACACAATGCGCTTTGTGGTACGGATTTTTCAGTCGTAGTTTCTTTTATGTTGCTTTGCTGCTGTATGCTGTGCGCTGCTTTCCAGAATTCTGCAAACATGTTTGTGAAGAAACGAGGTAAGTGAAAATACAGTTTAGGGCCAGGGTATGCTTTGTAATTTCAGTTGCTCATTTATTTCAGAAGTCAGATTACATTCAGGTAGCACGGCATCTTTATAGAAACAGTTAGCTTCAATTTGTAGACAGTGTTGAGCAAATGATAATAAGTATTTGTATAACACAGTATAGTCGGAGATTTGCACAAAAATGGCTCTGAGCACTACGCGACTTAACTTCTGAGGTCATCAGTCACCTAGAACTTAGAACTAATTAAACCTAACTAACCTAAGGACATCACACACATCCATGCCCGAGGCAGGATTCGAACCTGCGACCGTAGCGGTCGCTCGGTTCCAGACTGTAGCGCCTAGAACCACAGGGCCACTCCGGTCGGCAGAGTTTTGCACAGTACACAAGTTTAAGTTAGGAATTAGTTTGTTTAGTAATCATTTTTGAGATGTTTTGGTAGACAGTTTTAGGAAGTTTCACTCAGATAGAGAGCAGCAGACAAGCGGTTAAGTTACAAAGCTTGGATCTTAATCGATGCAGAATATTTGAGTGATTCCTTTCACGATACGCAACAAACCTCTTTCAATACAGCGCTACTGAAGTTAATTGATATTTTAAAAGATAATTGGGAAGTTTAATTTTACAAGGGACAGTGCGTATATTATTATTTTCAGAACAGAATCAGGTTCAGTGACCAATCTTTCATTTCACTGAATAAATATATATGTCAGTGTGGTTATTTATTTTCTGTTAATTTTAGAGTGCGCAGTTTCTTTATATTATCAATAGCTGTGTGAGTCTGGAACCGTTATTAACTCTTAATTTGCCATTAAGTATTCTTTGGTGCCAAGCAACGCCCGTGGCGGCGGAACGTTATTAACGGAAGTGATTTTCGTATTCCAGGACCCCAATCATGATTTTTATACTGGTAAACTAAAGTTTTCAGGGAATTTTCATATTAAGTTCGTTACAGTGGTGGCTTACCCGAGGTAAACCATAAAAACTTAAAATCAGAGGTCGGTTTACATTCGTTATTGAACCTTTTTTAAAAAGGGAGACACCTTAACACTTATTACAGATTTCAGTAAAACAAAACTGGCATTATTTTGGCGAAAGATCGGTGGCTAATAACCATTACCACAAGGAGAACTCCTAAAAAGGCCGATTCCATTCGCCACAACTTAGATGTGATAGTTCACTTCCGACTACGGCAGCAATAAAATGAAAGTTAGGAACCAAAGTGTAATTGGATCATGAATTACAATGTTTCAACACGACATATAAATTAGCATTGCTGGAAAAGAGCAAAACTGACAGGCTCATTAACTCATTATTGGGTGGTTTACTAAAAGCCCTACAAAAACGCGTTAGATATATATGTTCAATCTTTTACTAATTATTAATCATCCGTCGCTTTAGAAACAGAAGTGTTAATTTTTTCCAATCTAAAGTTTTGTGAGATGCCAAACTTTATTTTACTGATATCTGATATCCTTCAAGAGAAATGGTCTCAAAAAGGTTGACAGGTACATAGTTTTGACAAAAACCATTAAAAAAAGTTTTAAATAAGTTTAATGGTTTTAAAGCGTCTTCAGAAGGAGTAACATTGCTTCTTTCAATCATTTAATTGTAACTGAGATGAAATGATGACAATATTCTGGTATTTTTCGTTTTACCTTATTCATTAGTACCCACAAGGTTTTTTAACAGTTTTTAATATCAGTTGCCGCTTATAAGTTGTTGGAGTTACTTGCAGAAATATCATGTCTTACTAAACATGGATAGCTAATTTCCTAGTTTGACTCACAGAAGAGTATACGACTAACGACAAAACTTACGGATTTTGAGAGGTTTAAAAAAAACGCCAATCATCTCGCGAAAACATAATTACAAAGTTTCCGGAATGACCAGCGTATCACACAAAAAGTTTTATTGACATCAGAGCTGTATTTCCCTAAGAGCTCTAAGTAAGTGAAAAAATATCATTGACACCAGTAAAACTTTATATGATATATTGGTGGATCGTGAAACTTTATATCCATGTTTTCGCAAGATGATTGGAGTTTGCGCCAATACTTGTGGATGTCGCCAATGAAGCATTATTCGCCGACGTGGATGGCTTGCGGGCCTCAACGACACAGATAGTCGTACTGTATGTGCAAACGCAGTGGAGGGGTATCTGTGGAGAGGCCAGACAATCATATTGTTCCTGCAGATGAGTAGCAGCCTTTTCAGTAGTTGCAGGGGCAACTGTCTGGATGACTGACTGATCTGACCTTGTAACTTCAGCCATAATGGCCTTGTTACGTTCGTACTGTGAACGGCTGGAAGCAAAGGAAAACTATAGCTGTTGTTCTTCCCGCAGGTATGAGGCTCTGCTGTCTCGTTACATGATTATGACATGCTCTTCGGAAAATATTCTGGTGAGAGAACAGTCCCCCCTTCTAATCTCTGGCTGGGCGTTCTACGGGTGAAAGCATGTAATGTTAGGTCCCTTAAGAGGGTAGGTAAGTTGTTGTTGTTGTGGTGGTGGTCTTCAGTCCTGAGACTGGTTTGATGCAGCTCTCCATGCTACTCTATCCTGTGCAAGCTTCTTCATCTCCCAGTACTTACTGCAACCTACATCCTTCTGAATCTGCTTAATGTATTCATCTCTTGGTCTCCCTCTACGATTTTTACCCTACACGCTGCCCTCCAATGCAAAATTTGTGATCCCTTGTTGCCTCAGAACATATCCTACCAACCGGTCCCTTCTTCTTGTCAAGTTGTGCCATAAACTCCTCTTCTCTCCAATTCTATTCAATACCTCCTCATTAGTTATGTGATCTACCCATCCAATCGTCAGCATTCTTCTGTAGCACCACATTTCGAAAGCTTCTATTCTGTTCTTGTCCAAACTATTTATCGTCCATGTTTTACTTCCATACATGGCTACACTCCATACAAATACTTTCAGAAACGACTTCCTGACACTTAAATCTATACTCGATGTTAACAAATTTCTCTTCTTCAGAAACGCTTTCCTTGCCATTGCCAGTCTACATTTTATATCCTCTCTACTTCGACCATCATCAGTTGTTTTGCTCCCCAAATAGCAAACCTCCTTTACTACTTTAAGTGTCTCATTTCCTAATCTAATCCCCTCAGCATCACCCGACTTAATTCGACTACTTTCCATTTTCCTCGTTTTGCTTTTGTTGATGTTCATCTTATTTCCTCCTTTCAAGACACTGTCCATTCCGTTCAACTGCTCTTCCAAGTCCTTTGCTGTCTCTGACAGAATTACAATATCATCGGTGAACCTCAAAGTCTTTATTTCTTCTCCGTGGATTTTAATACCTACTCCGAATTTTTCTTTTGTTTCCTTTACTGCTTGCTCAATATACAGATTGATTAACATCGGGGAGAGACTACAACACTGACTCACTTCCTTCCCAACCGTTACTTCCCTTTCATGTCCCTCGACTCTAATAACTGCCATCTGGTTTCTGTACAAATTGTAAATAGCCTTTCGCTCCCCGTATTTTACCCCTGCCACCTTTAGAATTTGAAAGAGAGTATTCCAGTCGACATTGTCAAAAGCTTTCTCTAAGTCTACAAATGCTAGAAACGTAGGTTTGCCTTTCCTTAAACTTTCTTCTAAGACAAGTCGTAGGGTCAGTATTGCCTCACGTGTTCCAATATTTCTACGGAATCCAAACTGATCTTCCCCAAGGTTGGCTTCTACTAGTTTTTCCATTCGTCTGTAAAGAGTTCGTGTTCGTATTTTGCAACTGTGGCTTATTGAACTGATTGTTCGGTAATTTTCACATCTGCCAACATCTGCTTTCTTTGGGATTGGAATTATTATATTCTTCTTGAAGTCTGAGGGTATTTCGCGTGTCTCATACATCTTGCTCACCAGATGGTAGAGTTTTGTCAGGACTGGTTCTCCCAAGGTCGTCAGTAGCTCTAAAGGAATGTTGTCTACTCACGGGGCCTTGTTTCGACTCAAGTCTTTCAGTGCTCTGTCAAACTCTTCACGCAGTATCGTATCTCCCATTTCATCTTCATGTACATCCTCTTCCATTTCCAGAATATTGTCCTCAACTACGTCGCCCTTGTATAGACCCTCTATATACTCCTTCCACCTTCCTGCTTTCCCTTCTTTGCTTAGAACTGGGTTTCCATCTGAGATCTTGATATTCATACAAGTGGTTCTCATTTCTCCAAAGGTCTATAATTTTCCTGTAGGCAGTATCTATCTTACCCCTAGCGAGATAAGCCTCTACATCCTTACATTTGTCATCTAGCTATCCCTGCTTAGCCATTTTGCACTTCCTGTCGATCTCATTTTTGAGACGTTTGTATTCCTTTTTGCCTGCTTCATTTACTGCATTTTTATATTTTCTAATATTTCTTCTGTTACTCAAGGATTTCTACTAGCCCTCGTCTTTTTACCTACTTGATCCTCTGCTGCCTTCACTACTTCATACCTCAGAGCTGCCCATTCTTCTTCTACTGTATTTTTCTCCCAATTTCTGTCAATTGTTCCCTTATGCTCTCCCTGAAACTGTGTACAACTTCTGGTTTTATCAGTTTGTCCAGGTCCCATCTCCTTAAATTCCCACCTTTTTGCAGTTTCTTCAGTTTTGATCTACAGCTCATAACCAATAGATTGTGGTCAGAGTCAAAATCTGCCCCTGGAAATGTCTTACAATTTAATACCTGGTTCCTAAGTCTCTGTCTTACCATTACATAATCTATCTGATACCTTCTAGTATTTCCAGGATTCTTCCATGTGTACAACCTTCTTTTATGATTCTTGAACCAAGTGTTAGCTATGATTAAGTTATGCTCTGCTTTCAGCCGTTCGCAGTACCAGCACAGCAAGGCCGTTTTTGTTAGTGTTACAAGGCCAGATCAGTCAATCATCCAGACTGTTGCCCCTGCAACTACTGAAAAGGCTGCTGCCCCTCTTCAGGAACCATACGTTTGTCTGGCCTCTCAACAGATATCCCTCCGTTGTGGTTGCACATACGGTACGGCCATCTGTATCGCTGAGTCAAGCTAGCCTCCCCACCAACGACAAGGTAAAAATGTAAAAAGGGAAACGGATAGATTGAAGTAGAATTGCCAGCGGCCAGTAGTAACACCGGTTGCCGTCAGATCACCAAAGTTAAGTATTGTCGGGCTTGGCTAGCTCTTGGATGGGAGACCGTCCATCTCTGCCTATCGCTATTGGTAAACGGGATGCGCTCGGCCCTCGGGAGGCCAACTGAGGAGCTAATTGATTCAGAAGTAGCGACTCGGTCACGAAAGCTGACAATGGCTGGGAGAGCGCTGTGCTGACCACAAGTCCCTCCTTCCATATCCTCATCAGTAGCGCCTGTTGGCTATGGGTGACAGTGAGGTCGGTCGGTACTGTGGGCCTTCCGACGCCTGAACAGATGGAGTTTAGTTTTATAGTGAGAATTAGCAACATGCGGTGGTTGGAAAGACAGGGGCTTTGGTCAGGTGAGTACAGCGTTATAAATAGAAAATCAAATATACGTAATGCAAGAGTAGATTTAATAATAAATAAGGAAAGAGGAATGCAGTTAGGCTACTGTAAATAGTATGCTGAATGCAATGCGTAGTCAAAACAGTAGCGCAATTTTATATGCGAACTAGATCTGTAGATGATGAAGACATTAAAATAACTTATGATGAGCTAAGGGAATGTCTTCATATAGTTAAAGGAGACAAGTATTTGTGAGCCTTGCTGCGGCTCACATTGGTGCTGTTGTAGGTTTCCGTCCTCTGCTGGAGGTCAGACTGTATCGTTTAGTAGACATGGTTGCGGTTGTTTGTATTCTTCTTGTGTTGACTGGCGCCACTTTGTTTCACAAGCGTTGCCTGTCCACTAGTGGCAGTAGCGGCGTTATCGATATGTAGTAACTGTAGCCCTATCTTTGGGGTGACATCGTTGTTCTTCCAGGTTGTGTGAGTGAGCAGTTCGGTTGCGGACTCCAGAGGAGCCAAGAGGGCAGTGCAGAAACATGCCGGGACCGCTGGCGGCACGCATTCACTGCCGGATGGAAGGGCTGTGGTCGCGAGGGTACACGACCTGGTCGTCAACAAGATTCAACAAGCTTTAAGTTGAGTGGATTTTAATCCTAGCAGTGAAGCGTCCACCACTGTGAGATCTCGCGCTTCTCCGGTGACTTGGGTTCATGTTGCTGCTCGCTGTGTCACCGAGACGAAGAGCAGCGAGTGGAGTGCTTGGGGAAGGCGGATCTAATTAGCTTTCCTCGACTTCTCGTTACTAACTGCTGCAGTCTGTGTGTTACTATTTGTGAAGTTCAGCCAGCGGTATTCTTCCTGCCTGGTGGTCGCCCCAGTGACCTGCCCTGGAGGTTAGTGTATGTAACGGCAGTGTACGTTTCCTCGCCTTGCCGCTGCTGTCCGGTAAGGCGCGTAGTTTTGACAGTTTCCTTGATTTGTAGGTCGGTTGGTATTTCTTCTACTCTGGTAGTAGTGGTTCCTTTCTCCTTTCGGACTCTCTAACACAGCATTCTGAGGACGTAGTTCAGGCTTTGGCGTGGTGTTCCATCATTGCATTGGTTATCAGACGTTAGGTAGCTTCAGCAGATTATCATTAGTCATTCGTTAGACTGCCACTAGTCTGAGTTAACATCTTGTGAAGCGAATGCAACTTTTGGTTGCCTTTCTCATTGTTCGCGGAAGTGTTTTTGGCCTGACCTACTCAGAGGTCGATTCCTGGAGCACCGTCTGTGACTAGCACTTGTGTTTCATTATTCAAAAATGGTTCAAATGGCTCTGAGCACTATGGGACTCAACTGCTGAGGTCATTAGTCCCCTAGAACTTAGAACTAGTTAAACCTAACTAACCTAAGGACATCACACACATCCATGCCCGAGGCAGGATTCGAACCTGCGACCGTAGCGGCCTCGCGGTTCCAGACTGCAGCGCCTTTAACCGCACGGCCACTTCGGCCGGCTGTTTCATTATTGTGTTATTATTTTATTATTGTATTACCAAGTTACCATCATTTGTCTCGCCTGTTTGGCGACCAGTTGCTTGTCCTTTTGAATTAACGTTGTTATTACATCTGCTGTTTTTATTGTTTGTTTCTAATTTTTTTAAATATAATTTCCATTCTTGACTTTACAGCAAGTTTAAACGGTTGTGCTACGAAGTTTACTATCATTTTCTCACTTGTTTGGTGATCAGTTGCCTGTCTTTTAAATTAACTTTTGCTACTGCCTCGCTGTTTGACAGTTTGTTTCTTAAATTTTTTTTAATAATTGGCATTCAATGCGTTAAAGACGTTCAGCCGTGACTGTCGCTACTGTCTTCAAATTCTAATATGGCAATTGTATTTTAGCAGTTAACCTTTATGACCTTGGTGATTTGTTTTCAGTATTTTAATAACTGTAGTTTGTAAGTTGCAACAGGTTAAACAATTCTTAATTTGTTGCCATTAAGGCCTTCAGCCGTGAGTGTCGTTACTTGTCTTGAAATTTTAATTTGGCAATTGTATTTTTGCAGCGAGCTTTAAGACCTTGGTCACTTGTCTTTTATATTTTAATAACTTTAATTGTAAGTTGCAGCAAGTTTAATCAATTCTTAATTTATTGCCATTAAGGCCTTCAGCCGTGAAACAATTCTTGAATTATTGCCATTATTTTAATTTGTTGTTGATTTTAAATAAATTGTGTGTGATTAAAAGAGAAGGCAACCAACAGTAACTGATTACGGCCCCGTCCACATTCGTAACCGAATCCTACCTTCCCTTGACCACCAGGTCTCAATTTGTTGTCCACGATGGTGAGTGTTAACCGGAGGAGAGGGTATCATCTGGAGTGCCCCAGGGAAATGTGGTAGGTCCGCTGTTGTTTTCTATCTACATAAATGATCTTTTGGATAGGGTGGATAGCAATGTGCGGCTGATTGCTGATGATGCTGTGGTGTCCAGGAAGGTGTCGTCGTTGAGTGACTGTAGGAGTACACAAGATGATTTGGACAGGATTTGTGATTGGTGTAAAGAATGGCAGCTAACTCTAAATATAGATAAATGTAAATTAATGCAGATGAATAGGAAAAAGAATCCTGTAATGTTTGAATACTCCACTAGTAGTGTTGCGCTTGACACAGTCACGTCGATTAAATATTTGGGCGTAACATTGCAGAGTGATATGAAGTGTGACAAGCTTTTAATGGCAGTTGTGGGGAAGGCGGATAGTCGTCTTCGGCTCATTGGTAGAATTTTGGGAAGATGTGGTTCATCTGTAAAGGAGAGCGCTTATAAAATACTAATACGACCTATTCTTGAGTACTGCTCGAGCGTTTGGGATCCCTATCAGGTCGGATTGAGGGAGGACATAGAAGCAATTCAGAGGCGGGCTGCTAGATTTGTTACTGATAGGTTTGATCATCACGCGAGTGTTACGGAAATGCTTCATGAACCTGGGTGGGAGTCTCTAGAGGAAAGGAGGCGTTATTTTCGTGAATCGCCACTGAGGAAATTCAGAGAACCAGCATTTGAGGCTGACTGCAGTACAATTTTACTGCCGCCAACTTACATTTCGCGGAAAGACCACAAAGATAAGATAAGAGAGATAAGGGCTCGTACAGAGGCATATAGGCAGTCATTTTTCCCTCGTTCTGTTTGGGAGTGGAGCAGGGAGAGAAGATGCTAGTTCTGGTACGAGGTACCCTCCGCCACGCACTGTATGGTGGATTGCGGAGTATGTGTGTAGATGTAGATGATTGTGATAATTCACTGGGTTCAATAGTAGGAATAGGAAGAGAAAGAAAAATAATAGGATGACATTGGAATGAGGGGAAGGCGCCTGGTAGACTTTCGTAGAGAGTATAATTTAATCATCGGCCATTTCGATTTACAGTTAAAGTACGAATTTCAGGAACCCTCTTGCGGCAACCCCATACTCGTGCTGAGCCGGCGACACATCTGTGCCGAAAACACTCCGCCACCGCTGTTACTCTGCGCACCCGATAGCATCGGAACCTACTTTCCGAGCAGGTCTCGTGCATGCGGCCGGCAGTTTTATTGGACGCCGTATCTGTAAGAGTTCCGCCGGGCTGGCAAAGCCGTGGCCCTTTTTACATCTGCTGGGGGTTTTGAGAGCGGCGCCCGCGACGGCGCAGCGGAGTGTTTACCAGGCGCGGAGCGTCCACGGCGAGTAATGAGGCAAGTTCGCCTGCAGCACAGCCGGCCGCTGGCAAAGAGTGCCGCACATCTCCAACTTGGGGCGCGCCAACTAAAACAATCTCCGGAAAGGCATCCATTACCGCCGTTCCGTGCCGACGTCTTTGACTCGATGCCTGTCCGCTCTGCCCCGTTCTGTGCCCATCCTCCCTCCGCCTCCTCGACCTCCCTCAACCACCCTCTCCCCGTCTCTTTTGCACGCTGAGGGGAACCGTGGCACGCTCTCTCCAGCTTCATTGGTGCCTGTGCCCGTTATTCCCTCTGTAGGCTCTCTGTTTCGGCGTCAGTTTTCCCGTACTAACACCACTTGCTGCAGCTTGCTCCCGAACTTTCTCTCCTGCCGTCTCTTTCTTCTGCCTTCTGAGATGGACGTACCTAGTGTTTTAGGATTTACAACAGGCTCTAGATTCTGGCTCCCAGGTTGATGCCATATTTCTCGACTTTCGAAAGGCGTTCGACTCAGTTCCGCGCTGTCGCTTGCTACAAAAAGTGTGCGCTTACGGTCAATCCGATGACATATGCGGTTTGATAGAAAGTTTTCTAACAGACAGGGAGCAGTATGTCGTCCTGAACGGGGTAACTTCAAAAGAAACAAGAGTAACTTCAGGTGTGCCCCAGGGCAGCGTAATAGGTCCTCTGCTTTTTACGATCTACATAAACGATCTGGTTGATGGTATTGACAGCGGCCTTAGACTGTTTGCCGATGATGCTGTAGTCTAAAGGAAAGTAGTATCACACGAAAGTTGTGAACAAATCAATGAGGATTTGCAGAAAATAAATGCGTGGTGTAATGACTGGCAGTTATTTCTCAATATTAGTAAGTGTAACCTACTGCGTATAACAAGTCGAAGGCCGGCCGGAGTGGCTGAGCGGTTCTAGGCGCTACAGACAGGAACCGCGCGACCGCTGCGGTCGCAGGTTCGAATCCTGCCTCGGGCATGGATGCGTGTGATGTCCTTAGGTTAGTTAGGTTTCAGTAGTTCTAAGTTCTAGGGGACTGATGACCTCAGATATTAAGTCCCATAGTGCTCAGAGCCATTTGAACCATTTTGAACAAGGCGAAAATCCTCATTAATGTATGAGTACAAAATAAATGATCAGTCTTTGGAAACGATAACACTATTCGAAATGATCTCAAATGGAATGATCAGATTACACAAGTAACGGGTAAGGCGAACTCTAGATTGCGGTTTATTGGTAGGTCCCTGAAGCGATGCAGTCCTTCAACAAAGGAAATAGCTTACAATACGTTAGTTCGTCCAGTCTTACAGTATTGTTCGTCTGTATGGGACCCTTACCAGTTGGGTCTGATTCAAGAGATTGAGAAGGTCCAAAGAAGAGCGGCAAGATTCGTGACTTGTGCATTTAGCTATCGCGAGAGCGTTACAAATCTCATAGAAAGTTTGACGTGGGACATACTTGCAGATAGACGACGCGCTAAACAGAAGGGGCTGTTCACTAAATTCCGAAATCCAATCTTCACCGAGGATGTAGAGCATATATTATTACCACCAACTTCCAAATCGCGTAATGATCATCATTCAAAGATAAGGGAAATAAGAGCTCGTACTGAGACGTTCAGACTGTCGTCTTTCCCTCGCGCGATCCGCGAGTGGAACAGAAGGGGGGAAATATGACTTTGGCGCGAATTGTGCCCTCCGCCACACACAGCTTGGTGGCTAGCAGAGTATATATGTAGATGTAGATGTAATATAATCAGTTCTCTATTCCTTAACTAGTGGTAGAATTTTAGTATCACCGTTTGTGTTATTGGTCATTAATCTGAAGGTTCTATAGTTAGATTCCAGTTGTTGGTCGGATTTCCAATAAAAACATGGCCAGTGGCAGCCACATGTTACGAGGGCGTGCTGAAAAGTAATGCCTCTGATTTTCTTGTGAAAACTTACAACTTTATCAATAAAACATTTATTAACATTCTACAATATATTTCTTCTTGTCTGTACGTCTGTTTCGCAGCGTAATCACCCTGGTGACTAACG
Organism: Schistocerca serialis cubense; assembly: GCF_023864345.2. Classification (NCBI taxonomy): domain Eukaryota; kingdom Metazoa; phylum Arthropoda; class Insecta; order Orthoptera; family Acrididae; genus Schistocerca; species Schistocerca serialis. The sequence goes on from NC_064645.1 coordinate 402,092,969, forward strand.
CATTTCTCTCAACGACAAATCAGTTTCTTGATACCGGCAGGCAGAATGTGTGATTTTGTTGACGGAGCCACAACTTCACCTCTGCGTGCAAGGCTACCACACTATCAGGCAGAATTTCTCGCAGCTGTTCTTTAAGTTTTGGAAACAGGTGAAAATTGGATGGGGACGAGTCGGGACTGTACGGAGGATGGTCGATGACACGGAACCCAAAGCGTTGGATTGTTGCAAATGATGCGGCGATGGTGTGTCATCTGGCATTATTATGCTGAAAGAGATGGTTATCCACGTGATGACGAACTTTTCGAAAATCTAACTTTTAGTTTTGCGAGGGTTTCTCAAGCATCTACATCGTTGCGTTACGCAACCCATGTTACACGCTGCAATATGGGGCCCTCCAGCGGCACAGAGTTGCAGCTTGGGTGAGGAAAGCTAGAAGGTCGACTGAGTAATGTGCATGACATGTGATACCTCAGTCGATATTGATAACAGAATAAAAATTTTGGAGGCGCTACTTTTTCATACCAACGATCTTAGGAGTACGCAAAATTGTTATTGTGACATTCATAGACTGATCGTTAGTTCCCAAGTTTTGCTTGAGGCGAAACTTCAATCATTCTTTCTGCGATTTCGATCATCTTTGGACCATGCGAAGTAACTACCTCGTGATCTTGTCTTCTTTCCTGATTTTCTGCACAGCCGAGTTTGAAGAGACTCAACTCCATGCAGTGGAAGAGGACGCAATGACGAGTACTATAAAAATAACAGGTAGACATCTTCATTCTTTCACTTTATTCTTTTTTTCTTTCACCCCTCATACCGTGATGCACTTTCTGACCTTTATTCTGAAAACCCACGAACTTCCTTATCCTCTTCCGAAAATTTTGTCTGTCTAGATTTTCTGCTTTCTGCACGTTAATTCGTTCTAAGTCATTTGTCACTTCCCTGATCTGCGTTCTGGCAATTTTGTCGAAACGATCAAATATTTTTAGTTGGTCTTTGCAGGTTCATTGGAATCGAGTGACTATAAACCGCAATTCTTCTTTTCCCGAGAATATCAGAGAATTTTTCAAACATTCTTATCTGTCTGGTTACATACCAGAGAAAACTGAGACGTGTACAGTAATACTGGCTCTGTCTCATCTAATTTCAAGATATCACTCCAGACAGTACAGTATGGCAGCAGCTAATTGATTTACCTACTTCAGTCAGCTGAGTGGATGGTAGTCCATATACCCCTCTTCGACTATTCTGGCAATCTGCCACACAGTTAACATACCCTACTGATACTGCACGTTTTATGTTCCTAGGGTTTGAATGCCAAACTCATTTTTAACATTTCAAACACATTTATTATTTTCGTTGATGAGATGCACAGATAGTAAATACCATAAGTTCCTAAGCGTCTATCAATTTTAATGAGGCCGTGCAGGCTTAAGGCAGATGCGCTGCGGTTGTGTTTTCTTCCCTACTTTCAATACCTTCCACAGATATTTTATTTTCCTCACAGTGTTCTCGTGACCTTTCAGTCTTGACCTTTCAGTCTATTTCTGAATAAAGTTAGTCTTCCAAGACACTCTTCTCAACTCTCTATCTTTTTCCAGGGACTTATAATGTTTCGCAATTCTGAAGGATGCCTTACAGCACGTCCTGTGGAAGCGCCAAGAGGAGAGGGCTACAACCTGTTGCAACTCTTGTCGATAGCTATGGCCATTGGCAGTCTACTGGAAAACGCAATGTTGCTGGCTTTGCCGCACAGGCATCAAATCTTAGCAGAAGTCTTCTGGGTAGCAGGGATCATATAGAGAACAACTGTCGTTCACTTTTATTCAGAGATAAAAGCAAACGTGTGATTGAGCGTTTGCAATTAGTTATCTTTATACCCAAAATTAAGTCTCAAATGCTTAACATAATAAGTCAGAGACTTCGAAAGCACAAAAATTAAATTCTTTAAACGTCTATTCTGCACACAAAACCAAAATATCGCACACAAAGTGTATGATATTTTCTGGTCCAGATTTTAATGTATAAATCAATACACGATGGGTGTTGGTCGGTTTGGAAACAAGACTGGCCATTTGTATGATTATTAGCTGACTACTTAGCATGACACGGTTACTCGTTTACCCAAATCTTACGTTAGACAGTGAAAGGTGGCTACACTGAGTCACAGCGCCAGAGATTGCACCAAAGAGTATTATTCAGCCGCCTCCACTGGCAGTGCTTGTTCAGAAGTTGTGGTGGTTAGTGCTTTGCTGAGAGGATGTTGATAGCTGTATTATTTGAGGCCATGTCGTGTGCAGTTGTTTTGATGGGCTAGACAGCAGATGTTGTTCGAATGGAGATGTTATAATGATCAGAGTGTATTTTTGTCAATATATATGAAGGTAAAAAAACATCTTTTTTATTTTTTAAATTTCCTAACTAACAATGTCTCTTGGTCACAGGTTCAGTCAACAAATCATCTGGCTTGTGTTCATGTATTAGAGTGTAATACTGGTTTCTATGTGCAATTATAGTATTTCTGGGTTTTTTTTAATTACTTCAGTGAATGGCGTTTAAAGCATCTTGTCGAAGTGAGGAAGAACCGTGCCAAATGTCTACGTTGAATCACACTTCCACACACAGAACAGTTACACTTGTGCTTTGTTGTTTCGTAGCTTTTATAGTTGCTGGGGACTTAATTAATTAATTGTGGTAACGGAAATTTCCTTTCATTCTTTGTTGTTATTCTATGCAGTCAGATTGCGTACTAATACTAGTCAGGGCCAACCGGTTACGAGACTTCGTAATCGGACAGTCAGCTACTAAAATTAAAATTATTTGCACGTGGCGACCACTGCTTCGGATCGTCCTTTGGAAATCTTCTGATAGTAAAATAGCAGACAGTAGTATTGTTGAAATAATTTGTAGTTTAGTGATTGTAGTCTATATTGCATGTGTAGATTTGGTAATGAACATTTGTAGTTGTCTTGTCTTTCTTCTAATGGTATTTTTGCAGAATTTAATTTTTTATGTCTTGTATACGCGTTTGACAATTTTGTGCAATTATGAAGATTTCAATTTTTTCGTTAATCGTGTTTGAGGGAAGCATTTCGTGTGAATGGTATTGTTGGTGATAAAGTGTCATATTGTGTGTAGTTTTCGTGTAGTGACGAGTTTTGTATATTTTGTAAATGATTACGCGATCGATGAAAAAGGCAAAAATGATGAACAGGGAGAATGACGAAATTGGTAACATGGCGAACTCGCCAACACAGGAGAACAGTATGATGATTAATGAAGTAGAAAACAATTTAATACGTCGGGAAAATAGTCCGGAACCAGTTCAAAATTTTTCACAATCAAAAAATTTTCAGAATACGAGATTAACGACAGAAGATTCTGGAATAGTGTCGAACACAGATAGCTTTACAGCTTTGACGGAAGAAGTTGATTTTGCGGGAAATGTTAGGGGTGAAAAGAATTTCGAACAAGTTAACATGGAGCAGTTGATGAGTGCAATATTAAATTTGGGATCACGGTTAGACTCACAAATAGGAACAATTAAAACAGATATGGGAACATTGGCAACACGGTTAGAAACTGATATGGGAACAATGGAAACACGGTTAGACTCACTGGGATCACAGTTAGGATCTGAATTAAAAACAGTGGCAACACGGTTAGAAACTGATATGGGAACAATGGAGACTCACTGGGATCACAGTTAGGATCTGAATTAAAAACAGTGGCTAGACTCACAAATAGAAACAATTAAAACAGAGATGGAAACAATGGCAACACGGTTAGACTCACGAATAGGGACATGTTTCAAAAAGATGAAAGATGAATTAAAGAAAGAAATTAGAGAAGAAGTACAACCGATTTTGAATTCTCACAATAATAGATTAATTGCAATAGAAATTAGACAAAAGGAACAGGATAGAGAACAGGAAGAAAGAGATCGCGTGATAGTACAAAAATTTTCAGAGTTAAATTTACCATGTGCACACGATAAGGAAGAAATATTTGAAAGAATCGAGGAATCCGTAACAAATGACAGAATAAATAACCTAACACAACAATATGAACAGTTAACTACTAAATGTGTTAATACTGAAACCCGAGTCGCGACACTTACGGAAGACGTAAATAAACAGAAAGAACAAATAGGTGACTTATCGGAAAGTGTTGAGGAGCTTTCAGATAAATTGACAAGTCGTAGTTTAAATGGGGACAGAGATTCAGATGATACAGCTCCATTGCAATTTGCAGAAAACGAAGAGTACCAGAACATAATTAAACATGTTGAAAATCAGGGAAAATTTAATGAACGCGTTAAAAGGGAATTTGAGGCGTTACGAAAGCAAGTCAAACAAATTGAAAGCGAAATCGTAGGAAGAGACAGCAGAAGAAATTTAGAATCACAGATAGCAGAGGGCTTTGAAGAAAATAATTTATTTCATTTACGAGATGCAAGAAGAGAGCGCCAGGCGCACGAACTTGACAATAATCGACATTCGGACTGGGACAGACGCGGTAGGTCTTTGTCGCCACGAGGCGAAAACTTTGACTATAAACACTTTTTAACTGTTTGGAAATTTAAGATCTTTCGCAATTCTAAGAATGACATACATCCATGTTCATGGTTAGATCAATTTATGTACGCACTTCCACCAAATTGGCCACTAAGTCACAAACTGGAATTTATGTGCGGATATTTAAGTTCTCAGGGGATTCACTAGACTAAGTGAATATGTGCCGTAGCGTGCACAGGGCCCCGAGCTGTAGTAGTGCTATTTCCCTTTTAGTTTTCTGCACTGCTGCCTACTCTTTTACTATTCTTTGTATCTATCAAAACAACTCTTCGACTATCAATCTATCTAGAAAAGGAGTCGTTAAAGAATAACCGGATATGACTATTTTACCCAAAAATGATTTCGGAAATTACTGTTTGGACGTACTGCATCTTCAGCAGTATTCATTCGTAGTTTAAACGAAATTTTACCTGTTTATCTTCGTAACAATATTACTTCATACATTGACGATATTCTTATTGCTAAACGTTCTTGGAGTGAGCACAACAAAATTTTGGATTCATTATTACGTATTTTTGCAAGAGTTGGCATTACAGTGAACTTGGAAAAATCTGAATTTGGTCGTTCTCAGGTGAAATTTCTTGGTCACATTATTTCTACAGAAGGTATTCTTCCTGATCCAAAGAAACTAGACGCTATTCGTAATTATGCTGTTCCTACCACAAAACGTGATGTTCGTAGTTTCCTTGGTGTCTGTAATTTTCTTAGACGCTTTGTTAGATTGGACGATTTGACCACACCTCGTTTATGTGAACTATCTGGAAAAAATTCTAATTGGTGTTGGGATGAGGAAGCTCAGTCAGAATTTGAACAACTTCGTGAAGCTTTAGTTGCTGCTCCACTTCTTTCACATCTGGATTTATCTAAAGATTTTTGTTTGGCGAAGGACTCATCATACAAAGGCCTGGGTGCACACTTATTTCAAGAGATAGAAGATAACGGCGTTGTAGTGCAGAAAACTATTGCCGAGCTGTTCTTGCCAAATGCAAATTATGTCAAAAGGCTAAGCCACCAACTATATTTCACAGAGCACCGATGTTTCCTATCATTCCAGCGGAATTAAAGGAGATGGCTGCAGTCGATTTGTTCGGTCCAGTGGTTCGTTCTACTAATGGTTTTGCGTACATTTTGGTAGCAGTGGAATTGACATCAAAATATGTGCGTCTTACACCTTTACGCAAAGCAACAGCTCGTTCAGTATCTAACGCTTTCATCAAACATTTTCTTAAAGAAGCGGGTCATGTTGATAAGGTTATATCAGATAATGGATCACAGTTTCGCTCTAAAATTTGGCTTCGTACTCTACGGCGTCGTAAGATTAAACCAATTTTCATTTCACTTTTTCACCCTCAATCTAACGCTTCAGAGAGATGTATGAAGGAAATCAATAAATTGTGTCGTCTCTATTGTCATCAGAATCACAGAACGTGGGATCAGTATCTTTATATTTTTGGAAACATTCTGAATGAACTCCCTAATGATTCAACTTCTTTACTACCTATATTGATATTAAAAAATAAAGCACTGACAAATCGCATTTCTGAAATCGTTCCTTTTCCGCCTTCACGGAAACTGCGGGATTATGAAGTTGTCAACCTGGCTCTACAAAATATTGCGTCTACGGCTGCTAGAAGAGAGTAATCAGCTAAACGTCCTGGTCGTTTAAAAACCTTGTCGGTTGGTCAAAAGGTCTTAATTAAGTCTCCTCGTTTGTCTCACAAAGGAAAAGGATTGTGTCGCAAATTTTTTCTGCTTTATAACGGTCCATATAGAGTTCGCAAAATTATTCATGATAACACTGTCGAAGTAGAAACTCTTAAATCTCGGCGCTCTAAGGGAATACATCATATATCGAACGTTAAAATTTTTGTGGAATGACATACTTTTGAGAGACTCACGGTTACATGTAAACACGCAGAGAATACAAGGATACCGCGCCGTGTTCCGCCGGCGGCACATACTCAAAGCAACAGTCAAGTCTGCGCGGCGCACAAGGCAGTCGTTGGCCGCAAACAACTACTTCCTACGTCACGCGTACCTACAGCTGATCGAGCGCTCAGTGCGAATGCACTGACAGCCGTAAACAAATACACTGTCTAATTTCTCTGATTAAATTCAGTATAAAGCTATAGTGACTTGATAAATTATGTTATTAACGTTCAGTATTTTTCAGGATACGGTTGTATAAAATATTTAAGAACTTCAGGTAAATTCTGTGTGTGTCCGACGTTGAGAGGACTTGCTATCGAGAAAATTTCAGGAAGAATGTAATTTCGAAGAAGAAACTAATAAACTAAAAAGGTAATTATTAATTGAGTTTATTTTCCAGGTAACATATTTCCACTTGGTACGTACTTTAGACGTAATTTGCTGCTCGCGATTACGTGATTCATACTTCGTGTTAACTGATATTGACAATGATTGATTAATGAACAGGGTTGTTATTTGTGTATATTATGCATTGCATGGCTGCTATGCTTTTTCACTGATGTCACATTTTGTTCTACTATGTGCCTGCTGTGCTTATTTATTTAAATTATAATTGTCACCTGATTAATTGTGCTGACTGTGGTTATGTATGTAAGTTACACTTTGTGATTTATCTGCTTGCGCCTTCATGTTTACTTATTAAGATTACATATGAACATTTATTTGCGTATGCTGATATGATGCTAATGACCTGTTTATTATGTAAGATACATAATTGCTGCCTTGCGTATGGATTGCATATTTACACATTTCTGTTTGTTGTCATAACTACTCTTTAATTTGGTATATAGAAATGCTGATATAAGATGTACGAACATGGAGTTTAGGCCACAGTATGGTGTTAATTATAGATTATTCGCTTGACAGAGACTCGTTATAGGGATTGTGCTGCATCCACTTGTTGACATTATGTTCTCTACTAGTATATTTACTCGCTATTGCATGTTTTGCTTACGCTCAGTGCTCTATATTTTAAGATAAGAAAATGAACTGCTATAATTCTACGAACGACGTTGGTACAAGAAACTTCATTGAAGTCACATGAGCTGGAGGCTTTATGGAAGCTGTTTAAATTTATGGTAATAGGAAGGAAGCTAACGACATGACATACCAACACTAGGTTTAGACCATTGACAGTTATTACACTGCATTCTTCGTGAGCAATTGAAATAGCAAGTGACACTTGACACAAGAAATACTCCACATGTTTGCTTCTGTTTTGCCATGATTCTTAAAGTGGTGTAGACACTGTGAATTATTACTATCATTCACACTCCGTACTCGTACTTACTTACTGAAAGTTATTCAAACTAAAGGCTGTTAGAGGTCATGTAGGCATTTCTTTTATTTAATGATGGACAAGGTAACCAAAATGTATTTTATGATTCATAATGAGTAGAAGATTTGGGTCAGATGGATTACACAGAGGTTGTGTGTGGACATTGTGTCTTCGGATTGTATGGGATGATGAATTGAAGTTTGCACTAGGATTTTATCTGTACTTGTTCGAGGAGACTGACTAGAGGAAAGAGTTGTTATGGAAGTGAAATGATATTGGCGATAAGGTTTATATGTGTCGACGTATTGAAGAGGTATTATTGAGGTATTGAGATTGTGTGAAGTTGATGATTATTGGAGTTTTGGTGGACAAGAGGTAAGGTAAATGATATTGATGATAAGGTTTATATGTATCGACGTAAGAGATATTATTGAAGTATTAAGATTATGTGATGCTGATAATTATTGGAGTTTTGGTGGACAAGAGGTAAAGTAAGTGAGGAGCATATTTCTTTTGTTGGGTTATATGGAACAAGGAGGATGAAGATGGCAGACTAGAACACTCAAGTGGAAGGAAGATTGTCTACACACACACTTTGTTAAATCACTAAGCAGTATATACTTTTTTTTTTTTTTTTTTTTGGAGAGAGGAAGTATTTGCGTATCTTGGCACACTGACAGTTGTTCAGAAACCGTACATTTTGATTTGGCTTGGCAAACATTGGTCTTGACATGATGACTATGACGTTGACTAACTATTATTGACTGTTATACATTGCTGGCACTACTACTTGATACACATGTTGAGCATCAAATTTTGACAGGATTGCATTTACACAGTTAACACTATTCAATTACACAGTAGCACTTAATGTGGATGATAGATGAGTGAGTGTGTTTTGTGTGTTTTCCTTTCCTAATCCCAAATAATTGGTACTGACCTATCTCCTAAATATTATTTTACTTGTTTGTTATGGCTAGCACTGACACCCATAAATATTATAGGTTTACTGATATTTGTGTATTTGTAATGTTTAATATGACAATTATCTGATATCATTTGTGTGTTTATTATTATTTTTATGTTTAGTGTAAGAGCATTGATGATAATTATGTAAAAGCAATTGTGTGTGCATTCAAACTGTTGTTCGTGCTTGCACCTGTTCAACATTGATGGGTGCCACTAGGAGATGTTTAATTTCTGCTGATAAACTCTGATGAACTGTCTGATTAATGATAGTGAATATTATGGACTGTTACCTGCACTTGTTCAAAATGATGGGTGCCACTTGGAAATGTTTAATTTCTGCTGATAAACTCTGATGAACTGTCTGATTAGTGATAGTGAATATTATGGACTGTTACCTGCACTTGTTCAAAATGATGGGTGCCACTTGGAAATGTTTAATTTCTGCTGATAAACTCTGATGAACTGTCTGATTAGTGATAGTGAATATTATGGACTGTTACCTGCACCTGTTCAACATTGCTGGGTGCCACTGATGGAACTGTTTCTACTCAAATAATGTCACTTGTTGCTGTCTGCACCTGCTCAACATTGCTGGGTGTCACTGATGGAACTGCTTCTACTGACATAATGTCACTTGTTGCTGTCTGCATCTGCTCAATATTGCTGGGTGCCACTGATGGAACTGCTTCTATTGAAATGATGTCACTTGTTGGTGTCTGCACCTGTTCAACATTGCTGGGTGCCACTGATGTAACTGTTTCTACTGACATAATGTCACTTGTTGGTGTCTACACCTGTTCAACATTGCTGGGTGCCACTGTTGGAACTGCTTCTACTGAAACAATGTCACTTGTTGCTGTCTGCACCTGTTCAACATTGCTGGGTGCCACTGATGGAACTGCTTCTACTGACATAATGTCACTTGTTGGTGTCTGCACCTGCTGAACATTGCTGGGTGCCATTGATGGAACTGCTTCTACTGAAATGATGTCACTTGTTGGTGTCTGCACCTGTTCAACATTACTGGGTGCCACTAATGGAACTGCTTCTACTGAAATCATGTCACTTGTTGCTGTCTGCGATTGCTCAACATTGCTGGATGTCACTAATGGAACTGCTTCTACCAATGATGTCACTTGTTGGTGTCTGCACCTGTTCAACATTGATGGGTGCTACTAATGGAACTGCTTCTACTGAAATGATGTCACTTGTTGGTGTCTGCACCTGCTCAACATTGCTGGGTGCCACTGATGGAGCTGTTTAATTACTGCTGATGAAATATTATGAGACTGTTATTTGCACCTGTTGACCATTGCTGGGTGTTACTGTTGGAACTGTCAACTACTCTGAGAAGTGATACCTATTTATTGAACTACTGAAAGGATTTTATGTGAATATTTGTATAAACTGATTTTTTGTGTATTTACTGTTTATGAAATGTTATGAGACTCCTACCTGCACATATTCGTCATTGCTGGTGCCATTGATTGAATGCTACTTGTGTAAACTATTATGTAAAATCACATGTATGAAAGCATTTGTATTCCTTACTGTATTTTATATATTAGGTTATTGAAGGGTCAGTGCAAAGCAAAAATTTATTTAGTTACGTGGTATTTACTTATTAATATTATCTTTTATTTTTGTCTGTATTTTTTTTGGACGAATTTGGTGGTATTTTCACCACCAATGCTAGCAAAAATACCATCAAATTCTAGCCCGTGGAGGAAGGGCATATGAAAGGTGACTACACTGAGTCACAGCGCCAGAGATTGCGCCAAAGAGTATTATTCAGCCGCCTCCACTGGCAGTGCTTGTTCAGAAGTTGTGGTGGTTAGTGCTTTGCTGAGAGGATGTTGATAGCTGTATTATTTGAGGCCATGTCGCGTGCAGTTGTTTTGATGGGCTAGACAGCAGATGTTGTTCGAAAGGAGATGTTATAATGATCAGAGTGTATTTTTAGTCAATATATATGAAGGTCTGCAGGAGGAGGTGGAAGGTATCAATGATCGAATGATAAAAGCCAGAGTACAAGTGAAAGGAAAAAGCATTGAAATCATACAAGCATATGCCCCACAGGTGGGGTGTACAAAAAAAAGGAGAAGGAGGAATTTGAAGATGACATGCAAAAGCAGCTAAATGGAGGTAATCAGATTATAATAGGGGACCTCAAAGCACATGTTGGCACAGACAGGAAAGGATTCGAGGGGATTGTAGCCTCCCCCTCACTTATCGACCTTAATGACAGTGAAAAATGAAACCGCGTGTACCTAATGGAAATTTTGGAAAATCAATCGTCACCGAAGTTAACTTGTCGGTAAAGAGGGAGGAAAGGGTTACATCTAAATGAAAGGAAAAATGCAAGTGAAACTGGTGGAAATTAATTTTGAAATAGGGATAAAGTTAATAAAGAAAGTAAATGTGCGGCCGTTACGTTAACAATCAACTAGCGGTAATTAGATATTTGAGATTTGGGGGAAATTACGGTCGCCAGTCCTATAGACAATTACTATAATAACTGAAAAAGAAAGGTTATTACACATATAATTAGCACTAGAAGCGTGGCAACTGAAGGTTGACACGTGTAGTGTGAAAACTGAAAGTTTGTCAGAAGTAATAAATTTCGCTACACTTAATTTAGCAAAAGAATTAATGAAACCGGAAAATCGAAAGTTAATTTAGTGACTGAAGTTAATAGTGAGCTTTCTTTCTGAAGCACATCGAAATACAGTTAGTCTTGGACTACCTCAACAATCATTTCTAAAGCTACTTGAATCTACGCAATTTAGAAAGAAGAGATTTAACTTTGAACTTGAATTAAACGATTCTGAACAATTAACAATAGTAAAATTTAGTACATACCAAGCTGAGCTGCAGTCACAGGTGAGCTAAAATACGGTAACAAAACTCGCACTCTTAATTTGTGCTTGTGTAATCTAACTATTGTAGCCAGCTATGAATACTTAAATTGAACTTTGAAATTAAAGCAGTGAAATGGAATTATGCTGGCGTTTGAATTTCAACGACACTCGGGTTCATTTCGGAAAAGGAAGGGACCCTGCTTGGCAATGCAATTGGGACAATGAGCAACAAAGGTTCATGCTAAGTTGCTGTAATTTTGCGAGGCAAATGGAACAATTTGAAAAGCTGAGGTCTGCCATACAGTTCTGAAACTTTACGTGCTTTTAGTCTTCCTTGTTGGTTGATTGAAGGTTTGAAGCCGTCGATCGAGGAGGTGGCGACAGTCACTCATTGTCGGCCGTCGCTGTTGCAGAAGCTGGATGTTGGCGCGCCTTCTTCTCGACACGGTCACCAGGCGAAACGGGCTCTTGATGTGCGCCAGCTAATGCTTCCCGTCCGCGACACCATGTCAGAAACTATCATCGCGAGTCGAGCGCAATTACATGCTGCCAAACCCCGAAAGCGCGGCAACTCGCGGGAGCGTCACACAACACACCTGCTCCACTCGCTACTCCCGCCAGACTCCGACAGCTCTGCCCGCGCTCCACGCGGCAGAGTTAACACTACCAAAGATCCTACACACTTTGAGTCTTCACACGACCTATCGATGTAATCGTTCGATAGCAGTTTTCCCTAGGCAAGACCCAGCGTAAAAATACAAATAATATTTACGAAACAAACCAATTATACATCGACATAAATGCATAAATATATATATACAAATAGTAAAACAATTACAATATGTAAAGACACAGAAATGTCATATATTCAGGTAACAAAAATAAGGAAATCAAATTATAGTACAATAGATGGAAATAGGAGGATATGCATTTCCGGCGTTACATGTGCCCCACATTGTCTGAGGATGTTCGTGTAACGTAAACAGACTCAGAAAATGTCCAAAAAAAAGAAACAGCGGAAATGCATATGCTCAAAACATCAACAAAATTTAGCATTCGCCTAATTAACCATAAACCAATTTTTAGACGATAATAATTGAGTGCAGACACTCCTAATCTTATTCCACTCTGTCATCTTGATCAAAATAAAACAGGTTGACAACATATTAAAATTCATAGAAAACATAGAAAATGGTTTAGCTATTCTAAAAATCTAAATTCCTAGCAGTATCAAGAAATGGAATACTATTTACAAAATTAATCAGATTACATGGTCATAGAAAACAGGTATATCAAAATACGCAAATTAATAATTAATTACATAGAATACGTACTTTATATAAACTTTTCATAATTAATATTCTCGTCATGAGTGTGCACTTAACGCTAAACAAGAAAATAATATACAGCAGATCGACAAAAACATAAATATTGACAACAGAATTCTTTCATATCAGCTGTCCGGGAAGAAAAACAACTCCGCCTTCCGTACTCGCAAGTACAAAGAATGCCGACAGCGGCACAGGAGCCGACAGCGGCACAAGAGCCGACAGCGGTTCAGCCCCGCCAGTATTGTTGCGCCCGCCTGTGCGGCACGCTTGATCTCTCTCGCCCTTGTAACGACATTTCCAGAACGTCCGTTTCACTGAATTCTTTCGGTAAAACTCACTCCCGAGTAATCTCAAGGAGTCCATAAACACTATCACAGTGGATAACTCAACACTGTCCATCATCACACGCATGTACTAGCCTGAAACTTAAAACAGCGTCTAAGTACATCGGCAATGACTAGTAAATCACATATTTATGGAATCTTACAGCTATTTACAAAATCATATTTACATTCCTTAATCTACTGTAAATCAGCTGAAAACTTAAACTAGCAGCTTGGATTTTTCAGTTGATTAGATCATGACTAAATTGATTAAAATTAAATTGATTAATCAAAATTAATTACTTATTAATTACAACTTCTTTAATGACCTTGGTCAGTCAAAAGCATGGCAATCTAGCAAATCGTTAAATCTTACACTCTATTTTACATACTGTACAAATTACCCATTCTGTGGTATTAATCAATCCTAGGTTGGTACAATTTCAGGTCTACAATGTTCCGTATACCTAATAGTTTTCCAGAGCTTGGATACTCTAAGCAATAAGCATTTGTGTGAGGTATGCCAATGACTTTATATGGTCCATTATAAACAAACTTAAATTTAGAGATTTCATTGTCTATCTCGCTCGATTTCTCATGAGCTTTTACAAGTACTAAGTCTCCGATTGCAAACTTAGCAAAATGCACTTTAGCGTCATGACGACGTATGCGAGCATCGGCTTTTAGCTTCATTACTTCTCGCAAACGATCTTTTTTCACACCAATACTAATGTTAATCCGTGGAGGGAATTTGATTATCTCTTCCACTTCACTTTCTACACTTTTGTCAATGCCGAAATTCCTCACGTTACGGCAGTTCAAACTCACTCCTACGTCAATGTCATACGGCCAGTTAACAATATGTATAGGCTGGTATTGCCTATGCACACCATCTCTTGCCTCGTCAAAACCAACTACCATTGTTTTATCTAGTGACATACATGTCAAAGTTTTGCTTTCGCAGTTAATCACTGCACGGTACTTTAATAGCCAATCTAACCCGATAATTACTTCCGTAGTTAAGTCTGGCACGACGACAAACTCTTGTTCAAATCGTGCCCCACATATCTCGAAGTTGACAAAAATCGTTTTTGTGACCGGTTTACTGGCCTTCCCAGTAGCACCGATAATCTTCACTCCTGTTACTGGCATAACTACGATGCCAGGTCTATCTTTCAGTAACTCAAATATTTTCCCAGATACAACACTCAATTCTGCACCGGTGTCAATCAACACGTTTAGTTGTAGGTCGTGCATATTAACAGACACTACTACCCGTCTACACTTGTCCTCGACTGTTTCTTTATTTTCCCACAGTAAATCCTCGTCTATATCCAGGTCATTCCAGAAAAAACCATCCGGCTTTGATCCCAAATCCGGCTTATCTGGCGGCTTTTTCAGCCTCTGTTCACATACAGTTTTAATTTCAACACGTTTGTCCTGAGGCTTTGTCTGTAGCTTCGCCTCCAATACCGAAACCTTTTCCTGTAACTCGTCAACTAGCGAGTGTTGCTTTGCTATCAATTCACTAATTGTCACCTTCGTTGATTCCTCTTTAGTCAGATTGATCTCATCTGCCAATCTACTTGGAGAAATATGCCCAGTAGTATCTGCATTTCCTTCCTCTAGATCTGCGCAACCCACGCTGCTATCGTCTGACCGTATAATGTCAGCTCTAACCTCATACACGCTGTAATCTATGTGCTTTTCTACCAATTGTGTCCGGCTATCACTAATATTTTCGTAATCTTTCTCCTTAATACTCTCGCAATGTTTAAACTGGAGTTTTGCGTCGGATGGGTCGGCTACTTCTACCACTATAACTTTCGGTAAAGACTGCCGGTTAGGGCCAGAACTTTCCGTTACTACTTCAACATTCAACTCCTGCGGGACGAAACACGACGCATCTTGCTCGTGCTCCCCATTAACATCAACTATTTCTAGTAAAGTCTGCCGGTTAGGGCCAGAACTTTCTATCACTTCACAATCACTATCTTCCTGCGGGACGAGACGCGGCAAATCCTGCCCGTGCTCCCCATAAACACTTCTCCCGTACAGGCCCCTATAATCTCTTAGTTCGTCGTGTAAGCGACCGAACTGCCTTAACCAGACCTCATCTCTCTCTGCGTCCCCTCGCTCGATGACGGACGTTTTATCCGACATCTGATCTTCTCTCAACACTTGCGAATCATTCTTAAACTCAATCTCCAGTTCCGCTGTGGGTGTTACAGCTGCCACTTTATAATCGATTTCCGGAACACTGCTTAAATTGTTCTCACTGACAGTGAATGTATTTTTTACTGCCGTGTCTACAGCTGATCTACTACTTGTGGGCGCACGCCTTTCTCCTAACACTGGCACACTCTCCCGCCGTTGATTATTCCATACGGAATTTTCATAACGACGACACCTGGGTTTTCTCCTGTTATTGGGCCGCCAAAATTTCTCCACGCCCGGTCAGCCCCTCACCGGCGCGGCTAATGGTTTCCCTGTCTCGTCCCAGCAGATACGCTCCTCGGATACTGCTGAGGCGGCTGGTCACACCCTCTGGCGTTATTACTATTCTGCGCGGCCCGTATCACACTAGTGTGATACTGGTTTTCGTCATTCCTGTTATTATTCGCATTGTACCGATTGTTATTACGATCCGAACCATTATTGTTATTGCTGCCATGGTTGCGGTATGCATTATTCCCATGGTTATCGTTGTTGTGGTTGCTGTGGTACCCGTTGTTGTTACCACGGTCTCTACCACTGTCGCGATTATTGCGCCAATTGTCCTCGTCCTCCACTCTTTCCAGGATAACATTTATTGTTCTGTAATTGCTCCCTACGTAGCGTTTTGTATCATCTGGAAGCTTTTTGTAGAGTTCCCAGACTATTTCGGATTCCGTGCGGCGATCACGCAAGTATTCCAACTTGCGGATCCGGCTCTCACAAAACTCCTTCATCGAACCGCGCGAATTCGCATCGAAAGGCCTCGATACGACAAATTCGCGCCAGACACTTTGCTGTTTTTGCTCTGACCAGTATTCAGCCAGAAACAAATTTTTAAATTCGTCAAAAGTCAGGTCCGTAATGTTGAGGTTTAAGCCCCAACGCTTGGCATCACCAGCCAACACATCAATAATCGCATTACTTTTTCTCTCATTAGTCTATGATCTGGGTAAAACTTTTTCACAATTCTTAATGAAATCCGTCGCGTGTATACCGCCTTTTTTCAAGGGGTCGAACCGCTCCTCTTTCGTCAACAATTCCGAACTATGTGCATAGATTGGCACATAGCTCTGTTTTTCGTCAAGTTTCTTTTCTAATTCCGACACTCTCGTAATTACTTGGCAAGTGGTTGTCGCAAGCGTTTCTACTTCCCTTTTTTTTTTCTTCGCAGGTATTAGCCTGCTTCGTCACTTTGGTATCTACTTCGGATACTAAAGCCTTTAAAGTTTCCACCTTCTTTTGATCCTCTTTTTTCACTAATTGAATTTGTTCCGTCACCTTATTCTCGATGATCGGAGCAACTGATTCTCCTACATTTTTCTCGATTCTGCTAATTTCGGAATAAAAACGAGTATTTATGGTCGCAATTTCCGCCTGAACGCCTATCATTTCCTGTTTAAGATTACCGATTTCGCTATTAATCACAACAATATCTTCTTTGATTTTATCAACTTTTGTGTTAACAACTCCAACATTGTTGTTAACAACATTAATAGCTTTGTTGTGACTGTCCAGCTTTCGTTCAATTTTTTCAGACTGATCTTCTTGCTTGGCCGATTGACGCTTGATTTCGTTAATCAAAACATTCAATAAATCAGTTAAATTCCCGGAAACTACCGGTTTTACTTCCGTAGCGGCTTCCTCTTTAATTGTCCCCCCGTATTCGTCATCAAGGGATTCGCATTTGATGTTCACTTCCGACTCGGAAACATTTTCCAAAGTGTGGAATTCCATTTCTGCTCTTTGTTGCGTTTCGGCGGTCGCGTCTTTCATGCTAGCCGCCTGTCCCTTATCCAAGCCTACCAAATTTTGGTAATTGTTGCCTTCACTCACTTTAATAATTTTCAATATAAATGCCAAATCTCAAATCTAATTAGGATTCCTCACACTAATATTCTCGCTGACGTATTGACCATTTCGTAACCAGTACTTTGTTACGAGATTTGTACAATGCAAAATTCGTGTCCAGAACAACCTCAAATTTGAAGATTGTCCTGTCACCAGGTCGCCACGTGTAACCTCCCCCTCACTTATCGACCTTAATGACAGTGAAAAATGAAACCGCGTGTACCTAATGGGAATTTTGGAAAAGCAATCGTCACCGAAGTTAACCTGTCGGTAAAGAGGGAGGAAAGGGTTACATCTAAATGAAAGGAAAAATGCAAGTGAAACTGGTGGAAATTAATTTTGAAATAGGGATAAAGTTAATAAAGAAAGTAAATGTGCGGCCATTACGTTAACAATCAACTAGCGGTAATTAGATATTTGAGATTTGGGGGAAATTACGGTCGCCAGTCCTATGAACAATTACTATAATAACTGAAAAAGAAAGGTTATTACACATATAATTAGCACTAGAAGCGTGGCAACTGAAGGTTGACACGTGTAGTGTGAAAACTGAAAGTTTGTCAGAAGTAATAAATTTCGGTGCACTTAATTTAGCAAAAAAATTAATGAAACCGGAAAATCGAAAGTTAATTTAGTGACTGAAGTTAATAGTGAGCTTTCTTTCTGAAGCACATCGAAATACAGTTAGTCTTGGACTACCTCAACAATCATTTCTAAAGCTACTTGAATCTACGCAATTTAGAAAGAAGAGATTTAACTTTGAACTTGAATTAAACGATTCTGAACAATTAACAATAGTAAAATTTAGTACATACCAAGCTGAGCTGCAGTCACAGGTGAGCTAAAATACGGTAACAAAACTCGCACTCTTAATTTGTGCTTGTGTAATCTAACTATTGTAGCCAGCTATGAATACTTAAATTGAACTTTGAAATTAAAGCAGTGAAATGGAATTATGCTGGCGTTTGAATTTCAACGACACTCGGGTTCATTTCGGAAAAGGAAGGGACCCTGCTTGGCAATGCAATTGGGACAATGAGCAACAAAGGTTCATGCTAAGTTGCTGTAATTTTGCGAGGCAAATGGAACAATTTGAAAAGCTGAGGTCTGCCATACAGTTCTGAAACTTTACGTGCTTTTAGTCTTCCTTGTTGGTTGATTGAAGGTTTGAAGCCGTCGATCGAGGAGGTGGCGACAGTCACTCATTGTCGGCCGTCGCTGTTGCAGAAGCTGGATGTTGGCGCGCCTTCTTCTCGACACGGTCACCAGGCGAAACGGGCTCTTGATATGCGCCAGCTAATGCTTCCCGTCCGCGACACCATGTCAGAAACTGTCATCGCGAGTCGAGCGCAATTACATGCTGCCAAACCCCGAAAGCGCGGCAACTCGCGGGAGCGTCACACAACACACCTGCTCCACTCGCTACTCCCGCCAGACTCCGACAGCTCTGCCCGCGCTCCACGCGGCAGAGTTAACACTACCAAAGATCCTACACACTTTGAGTCTTCACACGACCTATCGATGTAATCGTTCGATAGCAGTTTTCCCTAGGCAAGACCCAGCGTAAAAATACAAATAATATTTACGAAACAAACCAATTATACATCGACATAAATGCATAAATATATATATACAAATAGTAAAACAATTACAATATGTAAAGACACAGAAATGTCATATATTCAGGTAACAAAAATAAGGAAAACAAATTGTAGTACAATAGATGGAAATAGGAGGATATGCATTTCCGGCGTTACAAGATAATGGAACCAGAGGGCTGGGGGAACCGAAATAGAGAAGGAAAATTGTTGCTGGAATTCTGCAAGAGGAATGGGCTGGCGATCGCAAATTCCTGGTACAAGAAGAGAAGTAGCCACAAAATAACTTGGTACAGTGGAGACTGGTCCCAAACTTCAGTAGTAGACTATGTACTAGTGGATAGGCAGATGATGAGCAGCCTCACAGATGTTAAGGTCATTCCATCTGAGGCCTTAGACAGTGACCATCGGCTGTTGGTAGCCACCCTGAGAGAGAAAAAAGATAGGAGGACAACAGACATACGGGAGAAAAGGTTGAAGACATGGATGCTGAAAGAGGATGAACGGAGGATCCAGTACCAGACACTGATCAGGAAGAAGCTGCCAAAGGAAGATCAGAGAACAGTGGAAGAAGAATGGGGAGATTTTAAGAGGGCTCTAGTTGAGGCAGCTGAGACTGTGTGCGGAAGAACTAGCACAAAGAGGAGAAGTAAGGAAACCCCATGGTGGAACAACATATGTAAAGAGGCAGTACTTCGAAAGAACAAAGCCTTCAGAGAATGGTTCCAGACCCGAACAGAGGAAGCTAGGGTAAAATATAAGGGAAGCAAGAAAGCGTCAAAGACCATAGTAAGGGCGGAGAAGAAGAAGTGGATGGAAAAATGGACAAGAATGTTGGAAGAGGACAGTGAAGGGAACAAAAAAGTACTTTACACCATGGTAAGAAATAAGAGGAACGACAGAAGCGAGTGCCTGAGGATCATGGATAATAATGGAAGAGTTGTGGAGGAAATGTATGAGCTCAAAAAGATTTGAAAGGAGTACTTTGAAGATCTGTTGAATGCCGTCAAGCGGGTAACTAACAGCGATGGAGAGCCTAAGGCAGCAGACGATTATAATAGTGGGGAAATTGATGATCTAACTTGGAATGAAGTGGAAGAAGCCATAAAGAGGATGAAAGGGGGCAAGGCACCAGGTTGGGACGAAGTAACAGTGGATATGATACGAGCAGCAGGAGAAGTAGGAACCCAGTGGCTATACAGAGTGCTGAGGGTGGTGTGGAAGGAGAACAGAATTCCTGAGGATTGGAAGAAAGGAATTATAGTCCCGATCTTCAAGAAAGGGGATAAAAGGAGATGTGAGAACTACAGAGGAATCACCCTGCTATGCCACTGTGGAAAAATCTATGAAAAGATCCTGGAGAAGAGACTAAGAAGCAGTATTGAAAGAAGACTGCAAGAAGAGCAGTATGGTTTCAGACCGGGAAGATCAACAACGGACCTCATATTTGCGGTAAGGCAACTGCAGGAAAGGCACTATGAGTACGGGAAGGACTTAATCATGGCCTTTTTAGATATTGAGAAGGCGTATGACAGTATCTATAGGGACAAGCTCTGGGATGTGCTGAACGCAAAAGGGATAGATGAAGAGATAACACGAAAAGTCAGAAAAATGTATGAGGGAAGTGAGAGTTGTGTGAAAGTGGGGAGGGAACGTACTGCATGGTTCAAGCTGGAAAATGGGCTGCGACAGGGAAGTGCACTTTCGCCTTTATTGTTTATTATTGTTATGGATGAAATCCTACAGCAAGTATCAGATGCAATTGGAGATCATAAAATGAAAGCAGTGCTTTTTGCCGATGACCTGATGTTATGGGGAAATTGCGAGAAGGAGGTGCAAGAGCAGTTAGATGTATGGGAGGCAACGGCAGCACAATATGGAATGCATTTCTCTGCAAAGAAAAGTGAAATAATTGTCACAACAAGGAAGAAGAATTGGCCAAATGTGGATATAACTTGTGGAGGGGAAAAACTACAAGTGGTAGAGAACTTCAAGTACCTGGGAAGCATGATTGAAAGTAAGGGGGGACACGCAATGGAAATAAATGAAAGGTGCAGAAAAGCAGGGCAGTTCTTCAAATGCATTAGGGGGCTTATTTGGAGCAAGGAGGTGCCACAGAAATCCAAGGGAATTATATACCGAACCTACTTTGTCCCCATATTGGCATACGGAAGTGAGACATGGGTAATGCACAAAAGCGACAAAAGTAGAATACAAGCTAGTGAAATGAAGTTCCAGAGGAGCAGGTTGAGTGTAACAATACGAGACAGATTGCGAAATGTGTATGTGAGGGAAAGACTAAAGAAGGAACCAGTACAGGACAGGATAGAAAAATCAAGACTGCAGTGGTATGGACACATGAAGAGAATGGATGAGGGAAGAATTCCAAAGAGGATGTTTGATCTGCAACTGGAGGGGAAGAGGCCCAGGGGAAGACCAAGAGATAGATGGGTGAAGGGAGTGAAGGAATATGTGACGAGAAGAGGAGAGAACTGGACGAAGGTGGAAGAGGGGGAATGGTGGAAAGACAGAACACGATGGAGAGGCTTGTGTTTCCGACAGACCCAGCCAGTGGCTGGAAACTGTCCAAGATGATGATGATGATATATGAAGGTAAAAAAACATTTATTTTTTATTTTTTTAAATTTCCTAACTAACAATGTCTCTTGGTCACAGGTTCAGTCAACAAAGCATCTGGTTTGTGTTCATGTATTAGAGTGTAATTCTAGTTTCTATGTGCAATTATAGTATTTCTGGGTTTTTTTAATTACTTCAGTGAATGGCGTTTAAAGCATCTTATCGAAGTGAGGAAGAACCGTGCCAGATGTCTACGTTGAATCACACTTCCACACACAGAACAGTTACACTTGTGCTTTGTTGTTTCGTAGCTTTTATAGTTGCTGGGGACTTAATTAATTAATTGTAGTAACTGAAATTTCCTTTCATACTTTGTTGTTATTCTATGCAGTCAGATTGCGTACTAATACTAGTCAGGGCCAACCGGTTACGAGACTTCATAATCGGACAGCCAGCTACTAAAATTAAAATTATTTGCATTGTATTTAATTAAGCCCCCATGCAACAGAAAAGGAATTAAAACCGTCTAAAGATTATAGAAGCAAACTAAGATTACTTGCATGTTTTTTTATGTTAGAAATACAGTAGACTGACTACAGAGTAAAATACCCTACAAATGCACACTAATATTAAGTTCACCCAAAACCTGATTATGTAGGTGTAAATAAATTTCCTTTATAGACTTCGAGGACTTGTAGAGGGGACCAAGACGGCTAAGTCTAGCATAGGAACTCATGTCCGGAAAAGTATCATTTTCCCGCTACACGAAAAATACAACACATGTTGCTCTCTGACTCTTGCTGCTTATAGACTTGGTCCACTAACAAGTAGGGCTCGTCACAGATATGGCGCCTCAGACCATGTCCCGGTACTCACCATCACGAATGCCTAGACCTCCAGCATCCGCCGGCCAATAATCCTAGCCAGGAGGTCTTCCTCGGATGCCATATGTAGTGGTCTAGCGGATTCCAGTCGCGAGGTCGTGCAGGCTAAGCAATCGGGCCACCATGAGCTACCCAACTTTGCCCAAATCATTGGTCCAGATGATCTCGGACCACTAGTGAAAAATGTGGTGGTGAGCCATCGTGCTGAAACCACATGTTTTGACGCACCTACAGTGGCACATATTCCAGTGCAGTTCGCCGACAAGGATCGCAAGTACGCGTCACCCGTGACATGTGGTGGAAGAAGATATGGCCCAATCACACGTTTCTGAAACCCATTTGGGCACGCAGCATGTAGGTTTTCATCAGCCGACATGTAACTGTTGTGGGAACTAAGATAACCTTCCTCTGTGAACTTGGCGGAAGAGAATCCGCCATGGGAAGTCGGGCTCGGCCACTCAACGGTGCTTCAACCACCTCCAGAAGTGGGGTTGTGATGCAAGACCCTGTGGCTGCATTGCCTGTGCCTTCTGAGAGTAGTACGGATATACACTACTGGCCATTAAAATTGCTACACCAAGAACAAATGCAGATGATAAACGGGTATTCATTGGACAAATATACTACAACTGACATGTGATTACATTTTCACGCAATTTGGGTGCATAGATCATGAGAAATCAGTACCCAGCACAACCACCTCTGGCCGTAATAACTGCCTCGATACGCCTCGGCATTGAGTCAAACAGCTCGGATGGCGTGTACAGGTACAGCTGCCCATGCAGCTCCAACATGATACCACAGTTCATCAAGAGTAGCGACTGGCGTATTGTGATGAGCCAGTTGCTCGGCCACCATTGACCAGACGTTTTCAATTGGTGAGAGACCTTGAGAATGTGCGGCCAGGGCAGCAGCCGAACATTTTCTGTATCCAGAAAGGCCCGTACAGGACCTGCAACACACGATCGTGCATTATCCTGCTGAAATGTAGGGTTTCGCAGGGATCGAATGAAGGGTAGAGCCACGGGTCGTAACACATCTGAAATGTAATGTCCACTGTTGAAAGTGCCGTCAATGCGAACAAGAGGTGACAGAGACGTGTAACCAATGGCATCCCATACGGGTGATCACGCCGGGTGATACCCCAGTATAGCGATGACGAATACACGCTTCCAATGTGCGTTCACCACGATGTCACCAAACACGGACGCGACCATCACGATGTTGTAAACAGAACCTGGATTCATCCGAAAAAATGAGGTATTGCCTTCGTGCACCCAGATTCATCGCTGAGTACACCATCGCAGGCGCTCCTGTCTGTGATGCAGCGTCAAGGGTAACCACAGTCACGGTCTCCGAGCTGATAGTCCATGCTGCTGCAAACGTCTTCGAACTGTTCATGCAGATGGTTGTTGTCTTGCAAACGTCCCCGTCTGTTGACTCAGGGATCGACACGTGGCTGCACGATCCGTTACAGCCATGCGGATAAGATGCCTGTCATCTCGACTGCTAGTGATACGAGGCCGTTTTCATCCAGCACGGTGTTCCGTATTACCCCCGTGAACCCACTGATTACGTATTGTGCTAACAGTTATTGGATCTCGACCAACGCGAGCAGCAATGTCGCGATACGATAAACCGCAATCGCGATTATCACAGTTGGAAACGTGACGGTACGCATTTCTCCTCCTTACACGAGGCATCACAACAACGTTTCACCAGGCAACGCCGGTCAACTGCTGTTTGTGTATGAGAAATCGGTTGGAAATTTTGCTCATGTCAGCGCGTTGTAGGTGTCGCCACAGGCGCCAACCTTGATTGAATGCTCTGAAAAGCTAATCGTTTGCATATCACAGCATCTTCTTCGTGTCGGTTAAATTTCGCTTCTGTAGCACGTCATCTTCGAGGAGAAGCAATTTTAACCGCCAGTAGTGTAACTGCTGCTCATGCAGACCACGCCAGACACTTTGTTACACACTTTCAGTCTACCTGTTATTTTTTCTGGTACTCATCGTCGCGTTCCCTTCCACTGCATGGAGTTTAGTTTCTTAAAACTCGATTGGAACAGCACAGTCAGCACTGCTGGTGCTAAATTTATCCTGCGCCGAGGCCTGCTGGTACACCGTAACAAATAGGGAGTGTGATGGAGTCTAGCAGTGGATGGGTGAATGACGGGCGTAATACCCTAGTCAAAGGCTCCGTAAATACGACAGATTCGAACGTATATTGTGGTATTTTGAGTGCAGCGGGAAAACGGTACGTATCTGGACACAAGTTCTTACATAAAACTTAACCGTCTTAGTCCCCACTGCAAATCGTCAATATGTCTGTAAAATGATTTTACCTACGCCGTGGATATGATATAACTTCTTTCCCCCTCTTCGTTCGTGTACCCACAAGTTACATATATTTCATACATATCAATATATTTCACACATATTCACACTGATATGTACATTTGTACACATAATTCGTATGTCGCCGTAGCGAATTTCGGCCTGCAGTTTCTTCTGAATCCTTTTTCACCCCCATCTTCAGCCATAGAACTACTAGAGATGTCTTACTGTCACAATAATTTCTGTTTACAGCATCATGATGGTCGCATCCGTGTTTGGCGACATCGTGGTGAACGCACATTGGAAGCGTGAATTCGTCATCGCCATACTGGCGTATCACCCGGCGTGGTGGTATGTGGTGCCATTGGTTACACGTTTCTGTCACCTCCTGTTCGCATTGACGGCACTTTCAACAGTGGACATTACATTTCAGATGTGTTACGCCCCGTGGCTCCACCCTTCATTCGATCCCTGTGAAACCCTACATTTCAGCAGAAGAATGCACGACCGCATGTTGTAGGACTTGTATGGGCCTTTCTGGATACAGTAAATGTTCGACTGCTGCCCTGGTCAGCACATTCTCCACATCTCTCACCAATTGAAAACGTCTGGTCAATGGTGGCCGAGCAACTGGCTCATCACAATACGCCAGTCACTTCTCTTGATGAACTGTGGTATCATGTTGGAGCTGCATGGGCAGCTGTACCTGTACACGCCATCCAAGCTCTGTTTGTCTCAATGCCCAGGCGTATCAAGGCCGTTATTACGGCCAGAGGTGGTTGTTCTGGTTATTGATTTCTCAGGATCTATGCGCCCAAATTGCGTGAAAATGTAATCACATGTCCGTTCTAGTATAATATATTTGTCCAATGAATACCCGTTTATCATCTGCATTTCTTCTTGGTGTAGTAATTTTAATGGCCACTAGTGTATCTTGACCACCCTAAATAACTGTTCAGATGCAAATCACAAAACGTTTTAAGCAAATTTTCTTTAGCCGTCAGGGGGACTTCAATCAACCTGATTGACTTCGTTGTAGCTTTGTTTTTCACAAAGATATGAGCAGCGGTATGACTTTTTTAAATGGCACCCTCTATTTTTTATTCGGTAATTC
Organism: Schistocerca serialis cubense; assembly: GCF_023864345.2. Taxonomy (NCBI): domain Eukaryota; kingdom Metazoa; phylum Arthropoda; class Insecta; order Orthoptera; family Acrididae; genus Schistocerca; species Schistocerca serialis. The sequence goes on from NC_064645.1 coordinate 402,118,872, forward strand.
ATTTCCTCTCCTAAAGACCTATTCAAAAATGTATCACAGTGTACCATTCACTAAAACACAACTACACTCCTGGAAATGGAAAAAAGAACACATTGACACCGGTGTGTCAGACCCACCATACTTGCTCCGGACACTGCGAGAGGGTTGTACAAGCAATGATCACACGCACGGCACAGCGGACACACCAGGAACCGCGGTGTTGGCCGTCGAATGGCACTAGCTGCGCAGCATTTGTGCACCGCCGCCGTCAGTGTCAGCCAGTTTGCCGTGGCATACGGAGCTCCATCGCAGTCTTTAACACTGGTAGCATGCCGCGACAGCGTTGACGTGAACCGTATGTGCAGTTGACGAACTTTGAGCGAGGGCGTATAGTGGGCATGCGGGAGGCGGGTGGACGTACCGCCGAATTGCTCAACACGTGGGGCGTGGGGTCTCCACAGTACATCGATGTTGTCGCCAGTGGTCGGCGGAAGGTGCACGTGCCCGTCGACCTGGGACCGGACCGCAGCGACGCACGGATGCACGCCAAGACCGTAGGATCCTACGCAGTGCCGTAGGGGACCGCACCGCCACTTCCCAGCAAATTAGGGACACTGTTGCTCCTGGGGTATCGGCGAGGACCATTCGCAACCGTCTCCATGAAGCTGGGCTACGGTCCCGCACACCGTTAGGCCGTCTTCCGCTGACGCCCCAACATCGTGCAGCCCGCCTCCAGTGGTGTCGCGACAGGCGTGAATGGAGGGACGAATGGAGACTTGTCGTCTTCAGCGATGAGAGTCGCTTCTGCCTTGGTGCCAATGATGGTCGTATGCGTGTTTGGCGCCGTGCAGGTGAGCGCCAAAATCAGGACTGCATACGACCGAGGCACACAGGGCCAACACCCGGCGTCATGGTGGGGGAGCGATCTCCTACACTGGCCATACACCACTGGTGATCGTCGAGGGGACACTGAATAGTGCACGGTACATCCAAACCGTCATCGAACCCATCGTTCTACCATTCCTAGACCGGCAAAGGAACTTGCTGTTCCAACAGGACAATGCACGTCCGCATGTATCCCGTGCCACCCAACGTGCTCTAGAAGGTGTAAGTCAACTACCCTGGCCAGCAAGATCTTCGGATCTGTCCCCCATTGAGCATGTTTGGGACTGGATGAAGCGTCGTCTCACGCGGTCTGCACGTCCAGCACGAACGCTGGTCCAACTGAGGCGCCAGGTGGAAATGGCATGGCAAGCCGTTCCACAGGACTACATCCAGCATCTCTACGATCGTCTCCATGGGAGAATAGCAGCCTGCATTGCTGCGAAAGGTGGATATACACTGTACTAGTGCCGACATCGTGCATGTTCTGTTGCCTGTGTCTATGTGCCTGTGGTTCTGTCAGTGTGATCATGTGATGTATCTGACCCCAGGAATGTGTCAATAAAGTTTCCCCTTCCTGGGACAATGAATTCACGGTGTTCTTATTTTAATTTCCAGGAGTGTATATTAATTACACAACACAAAATTGACGTTGACGCCCCCAGCGCTTAGTGCAGGTACTCGGGGTAATGGAACACATCCACGTGCTGACGTTGACAGAGGACAAACGTAAACACAAGTAGAATGCACACCCGTCATTCCGTCAACCATCGTCTGTTGAAGAGTTGTGTAAGTAGAATGTACACCAACAAAGAGAAGGTAGAAATGCTACTAATCTGTGGGGAATGTAAGTTAGCAGAACAGGAATTGCATTGCTGTTTTCTTAGGTACGGGTACATTTAGTACAGTAGTTTAATCCTTTTTAATACTGTTGTGTAGAGTAGGCATACAATAAAGGCTGTCCTTCCTACAAACTGCACCGACATAACGTTTCTTTTATTGATGTTGTTGAAGGTAGGCGTGATGCTAAGCAGGCAGGGGAACTGAATAGAGAGCTATATCCTGACAAGAACCCACCTTCCCGACGGATGTTTTCTCGTCTTGTTGCGACGCTTCAGGAAACAGGAAGTTTCAACCACGACAACACGTGGTCGTAGCTCTCGCACAGACGAAGCTGCCGGAGAGCAAAAGAGCGGACAGAGGATCAGGGCACTCTCTAGCCCTTGGGACGGCAAACTACCTCTAAAGAGGGAAGAATCAGCAATCATATACGGCACGAGAAGGCAGACGGCAATGGAAACTACCATGTTACAGCCACATAATGTGAATCCGCAGAACATATGGCCTGAAATTGGAAATGTATCGTGATGATCTCTTCATTAGCAAAAGATTCCGGACTAATCCGCCATTCGGATCTCCGGGAGAGGACTGCCAATAGTAAGGTGACCGTGAAAAAAAGATTGAATAATCAACAAAAGGAAGAGTGTGGTAATCAAACTAGAAAATCTGAAAAGGGATATGCTAAGGCTCAAACCAGATGTAGTTGGGGTCAGCGAAGTGAGTAATATCCACAGTAGCAGAAAAATGGTGTAACAGGAACAGGATCCGTTATGGATAGGATGGTAGAGCAGAGAGTGTGTTACTGTGAACATTACAGCCATCGAGTTGTTCTCATCAGAATCCAGGGCAAACCAACACCGACAACAATAGTTCAGGCAGACATGCCGATGTCGCAAGCCGAAGTTGAAGAAACAGAGAAAGTATATGGGGATATTGAACAGCTAGTTGATTATGTAAAGTCAGATGACAATTAATAGTCATGGGGGTTTGGAATGTGGTTGTAGAAGGAATAGAACATAGTTTTATGGGAGAATATGGGCTTGATACTAGGAATGAGAGAGGAAAATACTAATTGAGTTCTGCAATAAATAATTTTCAGCTGAAAAAACAAAATTCATGACAAATATAAAAAATGCACCAAAATACATAGAAACAGAAATAGATAAAATAGAGCGAGTAAATAAATTTAAATATCTTGGAGTAACTATACAGCAGAATGGACTAGAAAAATCTGCAATAGATGTAAGAATTAACAAAATGGAAAGAGCATATGGTTTGACCAAAAATATTTACAACAAGAAATGTATATCTAGAAAAACAAAACTAAAACACTACACCACAGTGGTAAAACTAGAATGTTGATATGGATCTGAATGCCTAACGATGAACTATAAGATGGACAAACTAGAGGTACTGGAAAGAAGGATTATTAGAAAAATAATGGATGCAATGAAAACTGCAGATGGTTGGAAAATAAGAAGTAATGAGGAGATCTACAAAAATATAGAGAAAATATCTGAAGTAATGGCCAAACGAAGATTAACCTTTTTTGGACATCTCTACCGAATGGATGGAAATATACTAACAAAACAAATACTCCTATATTTCTGGAAGAAGAAATCGACAATAGCATGGATTACAGAGGTAAGAAAAGATCTTGAAAGAAACAACATCAAAGAATCAGAAATAGCAGAATGAAACCTTTTAAAAACAAAATACTAAATTTGGAAGGCTTTCAGAGCAGAAGAAATAAAAAATCGGGAACAACATGGACAGAAGAAAGGAAGAGACTTCATGGGGAGAAAATGAGGGAATACTGGAAAAATAGGAAACAACAACAAAGGAAGAAGAGGAACTGAAGTTGTTAACGTGATCCTAGTTGGTCAATACGATTGTCAAAAAAAAAATAGCAAACACTCTCTCCAAGAGGGGGATATATATACTTTGAAAAGGCCGGTAGATACGGAAAGATTTCAGTCAGATTACATCACGGTGAGGCAGAGATTCCGAAATCAGACACTGAATTGTAAGGCATACCCAGGAGCAGGTATAGACTCAGATTACAATTTAATAGTGATGAAGAGTAGACAAGATTGAGAGACTGGTCACAAAAAATCAATGCACAAAGAAGACGGGTAGTGAAGTACTTAGGAATGAACAAATACGATTCAATTTCTCTGAGGCTACAGATACTCGATAAGGAATAGCCCAGCAGGCAGTTCAGTTGAAAAGGAATGGCCATCTCTAGAAAGGGCAATCACCAAAGTTGGAAAGAAATAACGTAGGTACAAGGAATGTAACTACTAAGAAACCATGGATAACGGGAGGAATACTCCAGTTGATTGATAAAAGAAGGAAGCAGAAAAATTTTCAGAAAATGAGGAATACAGAAACACAAGTCTTAGAATTGAAACGAATAGGAAGTACAGGGAAGCTAAGGCGAAAAGCCTGAATGAAAAATGTGAAGAAATAAAAATAAAATGTAGGTTGGAAGGACTTACTCGGCATACAGAAAAGTCAAAACACCTTCGGTGAGATTAAAAGCAAGTGTGGCATCAGTGAAACTGCAATGGAAGTTCAACTGCCCAATGCAGATAAGAGTGCGGATAGCTGGAAAGAGTATATTAAAGGCCTCTGTGAGGGAGAAGTCTTATCTGATGGTGTGATAGAAGAAGAAGTCGGAGTCGATATGGAAAAGATAAGAAATACAGCATTAGAAACAGAATTTAAAAGAGCTTTGGAAGTCTTGAGATAGAGTAATGCAGAAGGAATAGATAACAGTCCATCAAAACTTCTAAAATCGTTGGGTGAAGTGGCAACAAAACGACTATTCACGTTGTTGTGTGGAATGCACGAGTCTAGTAATATGCCATACAATATCATCCACACAATTTCAAAGTTTGCAAGAGCCGACAAGTGCGAGAATTATCGCACAGTCAGCTTAATAGCCCATGCGTCTAAGTTGCTGACAAGCATTATGTACAGAAGAATGGAAAAGAAAATTGAGGATGTGTTAGGTGACGAATAGTTGGGCCTCAGGAAAGGGAAAGGCATCAGAGAGGCGGTTCTGACGTTGCGGTTGACAATGGAAGCAAGACTGAAGAAAATACAAGGCACATCCATACGATTTTTGGACATGGAGAAAGTGTTCGACAGTGTAAAATGACGCAAGATGATCGAAATTATGAGAAAAACAGGAGTAAGCTAAAGGGAAAGACGCGTAATAAACAATATCTACAAGGAACAAGATGGAGCAATAAGAGTGGAAACCCAGAACGATAGGACTCAGATTAAAAAGGGTGCAAGAGACAGATGTAGTCTCTCGCCCCTCTTGTTCAATCGATACGCAGAAGAAGAGATAAATGAAATAAATAGAAGTTTCAAGAGTGGGATTACAATTCAAATCATAAGATTCGTTGATGAAATTTCTATCATTGAAAGTGAAAATGAATTACAAGATCTGTTGAATGGAATGAACAAATTAGTATAGAATATGTACTGAGAGTAAATCGAAGAAAGACAAAAGTAAGGAGAAGTAGCGAAATGAGAACAGAGAGACACTTAACGTCTGGATTGTTGAACATGAAGTAGGTGAAGATAAGGTTGTCTGCTACATAGGCAGCAGAACGACCCGTGATAGTCGGAGCAAGGAGGACATTAAAAAACAGACAAACGCTGGCAAAAAATGAATTTCCTGGCCAAGATAAGTTAACTAATACCACTCATAGGCCTGAATTTGAAGAAGAAATGTCTGAGAACGTACCTTTGAAGCTCAGCATTATATTGTAGAGAAACATGAACTGTGGGAAAACCAAATCAGATGGGAATCGCGAATATCAGTAGAATATGATAAGGTAACGAATGAGCAGGTTCTCCGGGGAATCGGCGAGGATTAGAATATATGGAAAACACTGAAAAGAAGAATAGGATGGTAGGAAAAAATTTAAGACGTCATTGAATAACTTGTATGGTGCTAGAGGGAGCTACAAAGGGTAAAAACTATATGGAAAGACAGAGATTGGCATACATCCAGCAAATAATTGAGGACATAGGTAGCAAGGGATACACTGAGATGAGGAGGTGGCACAGAAGAGGAGTTCGTGGGGGGCGAATCAGTCAGAAGACTAATGACTCAAATTATAACAATAATTTCGTGTGCCTCATTGGCCGGGTGCACAAATTGGACCCCACTTCCGCGACTTGCCTGTCCATAACCTACCCCAATTATCCATTCGAGGTAAAGGAGCCTACAGTTTAACACCGAATCCGAGGCACGTGTCGTTCCTGGAAATTCCTCACATCGTTGCGAGGTGAAGCCTACATTAAAGACAGACTGAAAATTTCCATGGTGTGACTGGGACTCGATCCTGCGACTGCTCTGTTTACAAGCACGCACTTCACCACTACAGCACCAGGCCTGCCTCTGCACCTGTGAAATGCAGTAAGCTATCTAGACGGCAATATTCGTTAGAAAATAATGCATAATATGTGTAAAACACAGCGTAGGGCCATAGACAGAGAAATGCTGAAAGAAACGCGGTTGGCTACTAAATATGCATGCGAAGGATCTCTCCTAAAGCCCAAAGAAATTCTGGTGATATGTAAGGGCTGTTAGTGTCACTAACGTTAGTGTCCAGACGCTAGCGGATAGCACAGAAAGTGAAACTGATGACAGCGCAGAAAAAGCACAAATTATCATCTCCGATTTCATTTGCTCCTTTACAAGGGAGGAATCAGGAATGCAACCCCTGCTTCGTTTCGCTCAATGGCAAAGAAGAGTGATACAAACATTAGCGTCAGTGACGTTGAGGAAGAACTGAAATTGAACAAGGCACCACAGACTGATGAAATCTCTAATTTGCAATTGCATATCCATAATATACCGTAGATCCCTTGAACAACAAACTGTGTCCTGTTTTTGGAAGAAAGGTAGCACAACTGACTAATAAAACTACAGCACAGTATCATTGACATCCGTGTATTCATTCTGACCTCAAGCAGATATCTCAAAAGGAAATGCCTCATCTCTGCCAACTGATTCTGAAAAAAAAATTGGTCATACAAAATGCAACTGGTGCTTTTCTCACAGGACACACTCAGGTGAATACAGTATGTCGTGAACATTTATTAAAGAAAGTACAATCATATCTGTTATGAAACGAAATTTGTGAATGGATTGAGAATTTCTTGGTAGGGGAGACATTCAGGAGTTGGACAAAAATATGGAAACACCGCGAGAAATGCATGCTTGAACATAAATGCAGACGCTAGTCAAGCCTGCAGACTGTGCTGTTGCGTTTGGCCACGAACGGAACTTGTGTGCAGTGACACCTCAGTGCGTCGCAAATGTGATCAAAAGAGTGCCCTGTGTAGATGTGAGTGCAATACGTCGGAGCTAAGTGAATTTGAACGTGGTAAAGTTGTTGGTGCTATTATGCTGGGTGTATCCGTAACTAAGGTAGCTGAAATGTTTGGTGTTTCACGAGGCAACGTACCGAAGATTTATACCGCATATGGGGAAAGCGTAAAATCGTGATCCTCTAAGTTAAAACGCGAACAAAAGAGCGTGTCGAGTGATCGTCACGGACGATCATTGATGAGAACTGTGACGAAACATAAATTCCGACAGATGCAAATGTCACTGCAGAGCTGTATGTTGAACTCGTCAGCACCGAAACTACATGAAGGGTGCTCCGTAAGCTGGTAACTGCATCATTCATCAGTGGCGCAAATGCCGCTAACAGAAAAACGTGATGCCGAAGCCATAAAACCCGGACTATGGGGCAATGGAAGAGTGTCATCTGGTCGGATGAGTCTTTTTTCACGTTTCTGGTCGAATTTATTTCCCAAGAGTGAAACATGCGGGGGGAGGGGTGGGGGCTGGGGGGTTCGGTGACAGTTTGGCTGCCATATTGTGGCACTCCATGGGCCTCACGGGTACCCTATAGTGGCATTACTGCCAAGGGTTATGTGACCATTTAGGCTGATCAGATCCATCCCATGACACAGTGTCTGCTCCCTAGTGGTGATGCTGTGTTCCAAGACAATTCCAAGACAACAGGGCCTTTGTTCACACAGAAACGTCCAGGACTGGTTTTGGAGCACAAGAAAGAATTGTCGCATCTCTTCTGGTCATTACAGTCACCATATCTCAATATTATGGGGCCTTGGTGGTCTTCTTTGGCGAGAAGGGTGAGTGGTCGCTATTCACGTCCATCATCGTTATCTTAAGTCGCCACTATTTTGAAGGGAGAGGATTCCCTTTAAAACCGACTTTTTTTTCTTTGGAGCCATCAGTCTTCTGACTGATTTGACGCAGCCCGCCAAGAATACCTTTCCAGTGCCAGCCTCTTCATTTCACAGAAGCATTTACAACCGACGTCTTCAATTATTTGCTGGATTTATCGAATCTCTGTCTTCCTCTACAGTTTTTACATTCTACAGCTCCTTCTAGTAGCATGTAAGTTAGTCCCTGATGTCTTAACAGATTTCCTACTACCCTGTCCCTGCTTCTGTCAGTGTTTCCCACCGTACAGGACCTGTATTTATCCATTCCGAGACTGTTTCGAATGTCAACGGTTATCCTACACCATATTAAGCATGGTAGAGTGTTACTGGTGTTTCCACATTTTTGTCAACCCCATGTATGTTACCTTAGATGCAGTTTCATCGACGAGTTCAGAGCAAGTTACATGAAGCAAAGTGATGGGAAAATGTGTTTGGACTCTTACTGTTTATATTCTATACTAACGACCACACAGACAATATTAATAGTAACTTCAATATTTTTCAGATGGTGTAGCTATCGATAACAAGCCACCATTTGAGAAAAACTCCGCAAATATCTGGTCATATCATGATGAGATTTCAGAGCTGTGCCACATCGGCAGAACTGCTTTTTAAATATTCAGAAATGCCAAACAATGCACTTTGAAAAACGTAAAAACATAATATTCTATGATTACAATATCAATAACAACATAGGCTCATCGTAATGAAGCAAATGCAGACCCCGGTTCATTGGACGGATAGTAGGGAAGCGTAGTCATTCTAGAAACGAGATTGCTTACAAACAGTCGTACTATCCGCCGTAGAAATTGCTGAAATTTGTGAGACGCTTGGGGAACTTTCACAAGAAGTCAGTTGATTACACTCAAAAATCAATTCATTGACACAATCAGTTTATGTTCACAAATATAAGTGAGCCGTGGCGGCTCATATCGATAGTGGCACTCTGGTGGTTTATCTTTCCTGCCACGGTCAGGGCGGTAAGCAGCGCCCTCTGGGGCCTCACGAGGAGTAACGAGGCGAGGTCCTGTGGGGGGTGTGCTCCGGGACGTGGTGGAAGACGGTTGTCGGGTTGACGCAGCGAGTGTGGGACCGGACCTATCGCATGGAGATATACAAGTTGGCTCTGAACGGAAGGCGCCGTAGCAAGCAGCGAGAAGCGGGCGTCCTGTGAAGGAGTAACGATTTTGCATTGGATGTCCCAGTGGTTCCCGAGAGTTGCGGTGGCTGCTTTCGGAGAAGAGAATTGGTAAGAGCTTGTGTCTACGCTCTTTTCCGTACGATGTTGCTGCCTGCCGTTATAAACGGGTGAAAATCAGACGCTTGTATTGAATATACGGTAACTGGTGGTGTAAAATTACATTTGTGATTGAGTCTCACTTGTGCTGTGACAATTTAGAGGCGAAAACTGTGGTGGTTTCATTAGGTCTGGTTATTTGCTGTGCAACTAAGGGAGTCAGTCATTTGGGATAACTGAGGGAGCACCATTATTTTGGTAAAAGTGACACGTTCTCCACGTTTTGTCTATGGTTTTGCGAATCTAAATCGTGGCGGAGTACATGTGTGAGTAATTTGCTATTGTATTGATGGTTATGTAGTAAAGACTGTTCTCTGGTGTGTTAAATCACGCGCTGATTTGTAGCCAATCTAAGCAGAAGTTACCATTGCTACTTGCTTATGTGCTACTGTCCTTATGATTGGCGTTGTTTGTCTTTTGATTTTGGGTGTGGTCACGTTTAAAAACAAATTACGGCTATTATTCATAAGGGTTGTCTAGTAAGGAAATTGCTTAAGCTTTTATCATATGCTGGTCTGTTTGCCTATCACATTGGCTTTCTATGCAGTAACTGAAGGAATGTGTATGGTGGTTCAAGATTGTAGGCTGACTATTATTTCAACTGGTGTTGAGGTTAAGGGCGAGATCAGCATCCCGCAAACCCGCACGCTGCGCGTGGTTAAATATTCCGCTATTGGGGAGCCTGCTCTCTGTTCTTGGATTTTGTAAGGATACGTGATGAGTGCATCGCTGTAGTTTTTTGCGTGCTAAATTGCGGGGTGTCGGTGCCGTCCTAGGGTTAGACTTGTGATGTGTTATGTTATGTTGAAAGGGAATTAACTGTACCAAACTTAAGATAGCTTTTAGTTTGTTTTAGGTCTGCACATGGAATGATGTTGATGTTTTGTCGATTGCCGCAATAACTTCCTGTGTGGGGAGATCCTCTGAGGGACTTGTATTGCACTGTTGCAGTGTAGTCCATCTGAAACGTGCTGCTAAAAACTTGGGACTGCAGCTCTCTGATGTTATATATTACTGTTTAATCTTAAATGTCTTGGATGTAATATGGTTGTTAAGGATTATGTAATTAATTTTGATCGCTGGTTCCTTAAAGGAAGTATTTTGTTTTAAAATATGTGCTCGATCAGAGCCTATTTAAATATGATTTTAACTCATCATTCAAATGTTCTAGTCTTGCTTTCTTAAACGGCTTTCAGTTAAATGATTGCTATTTGCCTGTTTAAATGTTTGAGTGACTTAAAGGAAAAGAATATTATTTTGTAATTTGTACTGATTGTTCCTTTTGGGTAATACCTGACTTATGTGTTCAATAAATGAGTGTCTAGTCAATGGTGATGCACTGTTCAATTGCTAGCCTACCCCTTCCACTCCACAGCCTATTGAGCTGCTTTGTGTCGAAATTGTGTTCAGAACACCCCTCTACCATGACACCTCAATAATTTCTGCGATCCGTTAGCAGTTCAAAACAAATAAGAAAAATCCTTCTTGAAAATGAAGGCAAGATTCCTTTGATTACTTAAAGTTCTTGGAAAACAACACAAATAAATCTCTGCGTGAGACTATCTTCGGAAAAGTTCTCTTGCAAACGAAACAGACTATCTTCTTAGGCATCAGCAGTAGGCAGAAAATTAAAGTCCCATCCCACGAGCAGTACAAGAAGTTCCTGCATCAGAGTCCACGGCGATGCGCTGTGGTTCTGGACAGCAAGGACGACGTCGAGCCCGGGCGGCGGCATGGTGCTGGCGATCTTCTAGTTCTGGTGTCGGAGACGGAACTGCCTGATGCCCGCCGGGCGAGGGCAGTTACACCTGCGTGGCAGATTGACTGCCAGGTGGGTATTGGTCTAGCAACGTGGGCTCGGATTGGCCGAGTAAATTGGCACATCGGATGCAGCAAAAGTTACGCAAATGTGGCGACCTCTTCTGCTCTTGGAATCGCCGTCTGAACTAGCCCGTTCCTGCAGGTCAGGCGAAGTTTGGCCGACTTCGGCTGGTGCGCCTGCGCAACTGGAGCGATGACCCGCATAGCGGTTCTGAGTTGAGGGTTGGCGGCGTTGCAGGAGACTCCGAAAACATGACCAACACTACCAGGGGATGGTCGCCTGTTTAACTCGCGAGAGAGCGTCTCACATGTTATATCTGAACAGGGAGACGCTTGAAGATCGACGTGAACTTACAATGTTTCATGAACCACTGTTACGTTAAGCATCTAGAAATACAGAACAGCCCCCAACATATCGCTCCTGTAAGAATCGCACAGTCGCTAATTAGTGTACAAAGAGACAGCAGTTAAGCAATTATTCCTTCCGTAGTCCATACGAGAGTAGTGCTGGAAGAGGGGGTGCTATGTGGTGCCACGCACTTCACAGTGGTTTGCAGATATGAATGTGACTGCAGGCGTAGATGAAACTGGTTCTAGAAAAATCAGATTCCAGGCCGAAATTTTGGAAGGCTCCTCAGAAAAAATGTAACTCATACACTAAAGATGTGACTCACAAAGTTCTGCATCCACACCCACATCAATACTTCGCAAGCCAATCTGCGGTGTGTGGCGTAGAGTACTTCGTGTACTACTCTCACTTCCCCGATTTTCCTGCTCTATTCGTCAATAGTTCGCGGGAAGAATTTTTGTCAGTAAGCCTCCATGTGGGCTTGAATCTATCTAATTTTATCTTTCGGCAAAATACAAGCAGGAAGAAGCAACACATTTGTTGAAACTTCCTGGCAGATTAAAACTGTGTGCCGGATCGAGACGCAAACTCGGGACCTTTGCTTTTCGCAGGCAAGTGCTCTAGGTAGGAGGCTGGAGGGTAGAAGACGAGGTATTGGTGGAAGTGAAGTTGTGAGGACGGGGCGGGAGTCTTGGTTGAGTAGCTCAGTTGGTAGAGCACTTGCCCGCAAAAGGCAAAGATCCCGAGTTCGAGTTTCGGTCCGGCACACAGTTTTAATCTGTGAGGAAGTTTCAATCAGCGTACACTATGCTGCAGAGTGCAAATTTCATTCTGGAAACTTCCTCCAGGTTGTGAAAAAGCCATGTCTCCTCAATATCCTTCCTTCCAGGAGTGCTAGTTCAGCAAGTTTCGCAGGAGCTTCTGTGAAGTTTGGAATGTAAGAGACGAGGTACTGGCCGAAGTAAAGGCTGTGAGAAGAGGGCGTGAGTCGTGCTTCGATGGCTCAGTTGGTAGAGCGCTTGCCCGCGAAAGGCAAAGATCCCGAGTTCGAGTTTCGGTCCGGCACACAGTTTTAATCTGTGAGGAAGTTTCAATCAGCGTACACTCTGCTGCAGAGTGAAAATTTCATTCTGAACACATGTGTTGTCTTTTCTAGGAAGTTTAACAATAAACCACACTATGATGCAGAACGAATCTCTTGTACTGTCTGCCGCTAGCCGTAGCTTAAACTAGGTCTTCCGTTCAGAGTGGAAAGTTAACCACTTTATAAATAAACAGGCACTAGCCTGATCGACACCAACACTAAATCCCAGTGTATGGCAATAGCTTTAGTAGTAAACAGAGCTCTAGACTAATTTATGACTAAAGAATTAGAACAGTTTTCGGTGTAGTATCTTGCACTTGAGAGGTCAAGAGACCCACTGCTATAACAAATCTTCCTATAGCACAACCTACAAGGAACTTGTTCCTTAGGCGGCCGATGTGGCCGAGCGGTTCTAGGCGCTTCAGTCTGGAACCGCGCGACCGCTACGGTAGCAGGTTCGAATCCTACCTCGGGCATGTGTAACGCCGGAAACGCGTATCCTCCTATTTCCATCTATTGTACTATAAATTTTTTTCCTTATTTTGTTACCTGAAGATATGACATTTCTCTGTCTTTATATATTATAATTGTTTTACTATATATATATATATATATATATATATATATATATATATATATATGCATTTATGTCGATGAATAATTGGTTTGTTTTGTAAATATTATTTGTATTTTTACGCTAGGTCTGGCCTAGGGAAAACTATGCTATCGAACGATGACATCAATAGGTCGTGTGGAGAACCAAAGTGTTTAGGGTCTTTGGTAGTGTTTTACTCTGCCGCATGGAGCGCGAGCAGACAGAGAGTCTGGCAGGAGTAGGGCGGTGGAGCAGGTGTGTTGAGTGACGCTCCTGCGAGCTGGCGCACATCAAGAGCCCGTTTCGCCTGGTGACTGTGTCGAGAAGAAGGCGCGCCAACATCCAGCTTCTGCAACAGCGACGGCCGACAATGAGTGACTGTCGCCACCTCCCTGATAGACGACTGCAAACCTTCAATCAACCAACAAGGAAGACTAAAAGCACGTAAGGTTTTAGAACTGTATGGCAGACCTCAGCTTTCCGAACTGTTGCATCACAAAATTACAGCAACTTACCATGAACCTTTGTTGCTCATTGTCCCAATTGCATTACCAAGCAGGGTCCCTTTCTTTTCTGGAATGAACCCGAGTGTCATTGAAATTCAAACGCCAGCATTAAAGTAATATCATTCGATTTCACTGCTTTAATTTCGAAGTTCATGTAGGTATTCATAGCTGGCACAACATTTACATTACACAAGCACAAATTAAGGTGCGAGTTTTGTTACCACATTTTAGCTTACCTGTGACTGCAGCTCAGCTTGGTACGTACTAAATTTTACTATTGTTAATTGTTCATTTAAGTCAAGTTGAAAGTTAAATCCCTTATTCCTGAATTGCGCAGATTCAAGTTGCTCTTGAAATGATTGTTGAGGTAGCCCAAGACTAACCTTATTTTATTGAATTTCGTAGTGCTTCAGAAACAAAGTTCACTATTAATTTCAGTCACTAAATTAATTTTCAATTTTCCGGTTTTATTAATTCTTTTGCTAAATTAAGTCAGAGTGTAGCGTAATTTATTACTTCTGACAAACATTCAGTTTTCACACAACACGTGTCAACCTTCAGTTGCCACGCTTTTAGTGCTAATTATATGTGCATTAATCTTTCATTTTCAGTTATTATAGTAGTGTCCATAGGACTGGCGACCGTAATTTTCCCCAAATCTCAAATATCTAATTAACGCCAATTAATTGTTAACGTAACGACCGCACATTTACTTTCTTTACTAACTTTACCCCTTTTCAAAATTAATTTCCACTAATTTCATTTGCATTTTTCCTTTCATGTAGATGTAACCCTTTCCTCCCTCTTTACCGACAAATTAACTTCGGTGACGATTGCTTTTCCCAAATTTCCATTAGGTGTACGCGGTTTAATTTTTCACTGTCATTAAGGTCGATAAGTGAGGGGGAGGTTACACATGGATGTGTGTGATGTCCTTAGGTTAGTTAGATTTAAGTAGTTCTAAGTTCTACGGGACTGATGGCCTCAGCTGTTAAGTCCCATAGTGCTCAGAGCCATTTGAACCATTTTTAAACTTTTTCCTTACAATCAGCTAAACTGCATAACAGTAATCCTCAATCCACACACTGAGCAGGACACTTTGTGGAGTTACTGCACGGACGCTCAACAAACAAGTAATAAACTCACGGCGAGCATCAGAGGCGACAACGCAACACAGTGTAACAACCTATCAACAAGAGCATGGTGAACTAATATAACGCAGATAATTAAATTTAATACTTTGTGGGACATGGCTCTCGGAAGCCACAAGTCGTCAAACCCTCCACAGAATGATCATCTAATGCTCCATAATGCCTCCAGTCTTAATTTAGTTGTTCAAGATACCACACAGTACACACGCGAGACTTCCTCTTCCTTCCTCTCGTATGACATTCAAAAATTAATTCCTCGTCAATAAGCTCATTACTCACATCGTACCATTGAAATACGGAATCAGATTTCAGACAGATGCCACAAGAATTTCAAAACATCAGCTAATACAATACACGCAGTTGGACTATCCAGACACACACGACATGTGTGCCTAATTGCTGATCATACGTCATAGTGACAGCACTCACGACTGAGCTATAAGTGATTCGCGAACACCTCATACATGACAGATTAGGTACACATATGCCAAGCAAACTCACTACAAACCCATACTGATTTGAGCTTGTCGGTGAATGCCGCAGGAAACAAACTCTAACCTGGTGCTGACAGAGCCTTACTGAAGCATAGCCAGTAAAAATAAGTTACCAAGTACAGTGGCAGTGGAACAAAACAATTCAAAAATACTTCTACTTCCAGGCGCGTGCTGCATAGGATCTAACACTGTACCGATTTCGAAGCACATGATCGAACGCGAATGCTGCATCCACAATAAGGGAAATCGAATTTGTTATTGATGTGGTCTTCAGTCCAGAGACTGGTTTGACGCAGCTCTCCATGCTACTCTGTCCTGTGCAAGTTTCTTCATCTCCCAGTACCTACTGCTTCCTACATCCTTCTGAATATGTTTAGTGTATTCATCTCTTGGTCTCCCTCTACGATTTATGACAGTATTAAGCATCGGGAATAAACTTTCGAGGACAAATCCCCCATCTGCTTCGCTTACATGGCAAAAGTAAATATCTCAATAGGGATGGCACATCGCGTAGAAAATCTCACCAAGTGATCAAAACGATTTCACTACGCATGGTGCCAGACCCTGTCAACAACACAAGGGCTGTTGTTGTTGTGGTGGTCTTCAGTCCTGAGACTGGTTTGATGCAGCTCTCCATGCTACTCTATCCTGTGCAAGCTTCTTCATCTCTCAATACCTACTGCAACCTACATCCTTCTGAATCTGCTTAGTGTATTCATCTCTTGGTCTCCCTCTACGATTTTTACCCTCCACGCTGCCCTCCAATATTAAATTGGTGATCCCTTGATGCCTCAGAACATGTCCTACCAACCGATCCCTTCTTCTAGTCAAGGTGTGCCACAAACTTCTCCTCTCCCCAATCCTATTCAATACCTCATCATTAGTTATAAGATCTACCCATGTAATCTTCATCATTCTTCTGTAGCACCACATTTTGAAAGCTTCTATTCTCTTCTTGTCCAAACTAGTTATCGTCCATGTTTCACTTCCATACATGTCTACGCTCTATACAAATACTTTCAGAAACGACTTCCTGACACTTAAATCTATACTCGATGTTAACAAATTTCTCTTCTTCAGAAACGCTTTCCTTGCCATTGCCGGTCTACATTTTATATCCTCTCTACTTCGACCATCGTCAGTTATTTTGCTCCCCAAATAGCAAAACTCATCCTCTACTTTAAGTGTCTCATTTCTTAATCTAATCAGCATCACCCGATTTAATTCGACTACATTCCATTATCCTCGTTTTGCTTTTGTTGATGTTCATCTTATATCCTCCTTTCAAGACACTATCCATTCCGTTCAACTGCTCTCCTAATTCCTTTGCTGTCTCTGAGAGAATTACAATGTCAACGGCGAACCTCAGAGTTTTTATTTCTTCTCCATGGATTTTAATACCTACTCCGAATTTGTCTTTTGTTTCCTTCACTGCTTGCTCAATATGCAGATTGAATAACATCGTGCATAGACCACAACCCTGTCTCACTCCCTTCCCAACCACTGCTTCCCCTTCATGCCCCTCGACTCTTATAACTGCCATTTGGTTTCTGTACAAATTGTAAATAGCCTTTCGCTCCCTGTATATCTGGTGCAAAACATCAAACAGCTAATCCTATACGCGATTCACATATCAAAGACAGCACGTATTCGTAATCACTAACCACGCGTCATTTGCTAAACCCCTGCTGAGAGCATGTAATTCGTGATAAAATAAGAACAATCACACACTACGTACACTGCAAGCCACAGATGCATCAGCTTGCAATCCCCAGCAAGAAACAACTCTTACAGCAGATAGCAGAAAGTACAAATTCAATCTGATGCTTCAAACATTCGACGTACGAGTAGACATGATCAAACAACATATAAAATACTTTAAGCACTTCAGCTACACGGAAGAATACTAAACAGTACGCATCCCTGCTGTACTATCCATGACAGCGCGACGGAAAGCCCATCACAACAACCTCTGAATACAGGACTTCATGCATCGACGATACGAGAAAAAGTTATCGCTTCAACCGCAAGAGGCGGTCCATACTGCTAGATACCGCGCTACTCCATGTGACTCGAGAAAAGATCTAGTCTCTAGCCGCTGCACGCCTCGGCTCGTGAAAACAACAGCCATAGAGCGTGACTTTGACAGCAACACAGTACATGGCAAGTGGTTGGACTTGAAAATCACGGAAGGTAGGGCCACACTGCACAAAGACAATTCCGCCCAACCAGATTAGCTAGTCGCACATGCCATTACAATCGCTTTGCTGTTCTGCCAAGCCATGATAATTTTGGATCTGCCGGCAGTAAGACGCATGATACCTCAGGATATTAAAGACGCTAACCTCACAGTTACAACAAGACGGTAATCAACGATAATCTATAGCAACACTGAAGTAATACACAGCTAGATAATCGGCGTTGTCCAACTTGCTGACCGAGCGAGATGGCGCAGTGGTTGGCACACTGGACTCGCATTCGGGAGGACGACAGTTCAATCTCACTTCCGGCCACCCTGATTTAGGTTTTCCGTGATTTCCCTAAATCGCTCCAGGCAAATGCCGGGATGGTTCGTTTGAAAGGACACGGCTGTCTTCCTTCCCCGTCCTTCCCTAATCCGATGAGACCGATGACCTCGCAGTTTGCTCTCTTCCCCAAAACAACCCAACCCAACTTAAGCCGTCGGCACACGGACCGTGCTGTCGAACGTTAACGTTGAGCGTGCCAAGTTCAACGTGCTGCTGAACGCTCAGGAACGATGCGACTTGTGCATACGGTACGTGGGCCCCAACGTGGTATACGCGATCGCAACGCACTCCAGTGGCAGTCGAGGGATGTTTCTAGTTCGTAAATCACACTGTTTACTCAACAGGTGCGCGTAATTCCCACGTTAGCTCTATTAAAACGCACATTTCTTCCATCGTCCACGAAAAGGAAAGTACCATGTCCAATCAGTAAGGACACAGGCTTATAAAAGTTCCG
This sequence comes from Schistocerca serialis cubense, assembly GCF_023864345.2. Lineage (NCBI taxonomy): Eukaryota > Metazoa > Arthropoda > Insecta > Orthoptera > Acrididae > Schistocerca > Schistocerca serialis. The sequence continues at coordinate 402,137,140 of NC_064645.1, forward strand.
TTACAGACAGTGCGTTACAAATTTGGAATACTTCTCCGCGTAAGATAAACGTTATTTCATGATTCCCACATTTTAGAAAAACTCCAAGTTCAGTCTTACTTGATCACTGTTCCTACCCAGTAGCAGAATCTTTGCAACATGTGAATTACGAAGCGTAAAAGAAGAAGGAGTAAAATATCTTTAAACAAGTAGCGCAAGCTGTCCTTTAGATTAAGCCAATTGAATAGTCATCCCCCAAAAAAAGGTGAACTTGTATTTACATAACATCAAATATTATAATCTACACTTGTATTAAACTAATAATAAAGTATGGGAACCTAATAAAAACGTGAATGTTAAGATAAAAAATTGGTTGTGTCAGGACGCGAACCACCGCCCCAACAAAAAAATACCTGTTAACAGAACACTGACGCTCTTCATTACGCTAAACCAACATCTCCCGTGTTGGCACTAATCATAGTATCTTAGCTCGCGCTAAAAACACTAATCGTAGATATGTTGCTAACTGAAATTTAATTATAACAAATTGTACCAAGAACAATGCGTTTTGGGTGGATCTTCAGTGTGTCGCTGCCTTCAAATAGCCTACTCTCAATATACCCAAGTTACAATAATTCTTTTGCCGCGAATATGATGTTTCTCATTATTTTATTGGAACGAATCACACAGTTCACAACGGGTTTTGCAGTGATTCTCAATTTGCTGGTGCTCGAAACGGCATATATACGTATAGACTTTAAATGAATGCCAATATGGCGCCTCACAACTCTGTACTGACGGGAGGCGGCGTGCTTGTGACGTAGGTGGCGTTGGGCCATCTCATTGGTCAACGCTCAGACGCACGCTCAGAATATCTGACATGACAGATATTCCTCTGCATGTTCGAAAAGACTCCCGAGCGTGCTATTCCATGCTGTGACGTCAGAAACTCGGCACGCTCAACGCTCAACGTTCGGATGCACGGTCCGTGTGCCGACAGCTTTAGTGACGTCTGGTACAGTGATGTCGTATGACGCGCCATGAGCTCGCTTAATCCTTATTCTTATAAAATGTATTTTTATGGTCAACTGTTTCTCTTTATTTGGTTGCCCAGGCCTTGGAATCGTCAACGTGCTTGTTGCCCAGAAGTGTCTGCCCACACAAAATGCTCCTAACTTTTATTTTGTGCGCTTTGTGTTCTTATGCCGGCTTCCCGAAAGCTTTCGAAGCTGCGCTCAGCCCCGCCATGATAATATGGCTTCCTTGGGCGCTCTGTCACACCGGCTCACAGCAATGGATGTCTCTAGCTTCTGCATTCTGATTTCAGTACTGAATTTACAAGTGAAATTCGAGTATCTCATGATCCATAACTCTGATCACCGTGCAGTTTTCAGCAAAAGCTCTTAAATAAACGGCCATATCAGTGCACCTCTTGATCCAACCTCTTTTTTCTGTTATTCAGTTCTTACGATTTCAGAAATAAGTGCATCAACATTGAGCCAGGTCATTGATTGTACCTATCACTGCCGTATCTCATTCTTGCTCCGACGGCTCGAAGTAATATGACCGTGAATATTCTCTACCTCCCCAAAAGATTTTTTGTGCAGCAATTACAGACTCTTCATCAACGCACATACCCTGAAACACCGATACACACGCTACAGAAAAATGTATACGAAACTAGTATCTTACAAGCACGGAAGGATAATCGTGCATAATGAATCTAATTCTGCAATTGATGTAAGAAGTAAGACTTAAACAAATAATCACAAAAGAGACAATTTTCTATTAAATTATGACAATCAAGTATCGCTTTACAAATGCAAATAAAATATGCACATAGTTTACAGATTTACAGAGATAGTATTTACATAACTGATCACACCTGCTGTAGTGTTCAAGAAGTCCGAGGGATATACAGAGTACGAATTTCGAGGGCACTCTTTAACAATCTGTCTGACTGTCTTGGAAAGCCACAGATGCACTCCACAGTGATAATCTTCCCCCTGCTGTATAACAGGTCAACGCATCTCACCTGGGTAGTATGAATCTGTTAAGTGCACTCCATGTCTAAAGGGCAGCTCAAGTTGACGTGTTTTTTTGTTGGCATGGAAAAACCTATGGAGCTGTGGTGGGAAGCTGTTGTACATTCTTGCGTTCAAGTCCTCGCTGAGACTGAAGTTATGATCCCCCAGGTTGCTAGTTGTTGAGTGGGGGATGTCTGGAGCGCAATCTATTGATTCACTCAGTAGGTATCTCCTCATAAATTGGCAGCTGCTACTTGTTTCACATTTTCTTATATCCTCACAGAAGGATATTTTTTCCTCAAGTTGTATTGTGAACTGTGGCTCAGTGCGGGTAAAGAGAACATTGGAGTAGATTTAACTATACCCATAACAATCCGCAATGTTTGATTTAGTTGCGCATCTACGAGTTTTGTGTGGCTCTGTTTTCCAGACGGGGTTGTAATATTCTGCTGCCGAATAGATAAGGCCAAGGGAAGATGTTCGTTAGGTCGAAGCTGCAGAACCCATCGTTGTACCACATGTATTTGCAGGTTATTATTTCTCGGCCTCAGTTTAGCTGCAATCTTTGTTAACTGCTGCTTAAATAACAGCGTTCTGTAAAGTATACCTCCAGCGTTCCATGGATATTTATAACTGGCCAGACCTCGACGTATATGTCCACTTCACCATTGGCTAGGATATTAGTCAGATGAAAGCTGTGAACTCAGTTTCGTTAGGGTTCGGTGCGCATTTGCGAAAATATTGTCCCATTACATTTAGGCGTTTTTTTAAAACGCCTTCAAATGGTTCAAATGGTTCTGAGCACTATGCGACTTAACTTCTGAGGTCATCAGTCGCCTAGAACTTAGAACTAATTACACCTAACTAACCTAAGGACATCACACACATCCATGCCCGAGGCAGGATTCGAACCTGTGACGGTAGCGGTCGCCCAACTCCAGACTGCAGCGCCTAGAACCGCACGGTCACTCCGGCAGGCAATACGTCTTCAATGAGCTCGATTTGATTGTGCTGTGTTGCTACCATCCAGTTATCAGAGTAACCAGACTTCATCTGGCATATCAGGAGATACTGGCGGAGATAGGACTGAGCCTTGAGGTAGAGGTTGTAACGGAACTATTAAAGGCTTTACTTTACCGAAGTATGCGTTACCCTCCAAATTCAACCAGTTTAACGAGTATTTATGATTATAGAAAAGTTATTGTGTATGTTAACAATGATTGCATAACATGTCTCCATAAACAGTCAACCCATTAAATTATACTGAATAACTGACCCACACAAAAGTTCATATCACTTGATCACTGATACAGCAAATGTCATCGTGTAAAAACACTAAGTTCATCTTAAATAATTCATATGAAGTACGAAAAATAGTGGCCAACTTACGTATTTTGGATCTCCTTAAATAAAAATCATCCAGTGAAACCTATTTGTTCACTAGGACCGTTTTCACTCAGTATTCACGTAAACACTCCTATTTTAGACGAAAACCAAACTAATTCTTAATAATTCATGTTATTTACTTGTTTATGCAAATTAGAGAAGTCAAATGACAAACTTCTAAAAAACGGCCTTTTTGTAACAAAGAATTATTCTGTCAAGTCAACAAATCTGTCTGTCATTTTAATAACCTGTTAAATTGTGTCACTCGATATAAATTAATAACTTTTCTGCACAAATTACGATAACAGATGTACATGTGACTTATAAACTATATCTCTTTTTAGTAGTTCTTTGACAAGGTTATAAATACAAGCAGCAAGAAGGGTCGGGAGCGGAGTCTGAATGTCACTTTGGTAAATTGTATGTGTGTTATTGTTCGATGTGGATAAACATTGCAAAGAACATGTAAAAGAAGTGCTACTTTGTGTTGCGTCATTGTCTTTGCTGGACATAAGATGGCCACCAGAGTAATAAATACGTGAAGTTTATATATATTTATTGGTTTCGCTCATTATTTATCATCAAAAGCACATCAAAAACACGGGACCTCATCTTTTTGCCCCTAGACAACCAGATTTAGAGCCAGCGTTAGCATCGAGACAGCAGCGATCCAGCAAGCAGCAGCGATTACCACAATGCATTTTAATGGCGCCAACCTAACATCAGGTGCTAACAAGCTCCGTAAATGGGAGTGAAATAGTGCGATTATAGTAATATCTACGACTAGGCGACCATTATAAGGTAAATAAGAAATTTTTGTTACAGGGCAGAAGAAAGTGTACTGTGTGAAGTGAAAGAAATAGTTATCTCACTCGCGAAACTGTGTTACGTATCGGAAACAGACGGTGAAGGCAAAGGGCTTCATTTGTCCCGTCAGCTGCCACGAAAACTTAATTGTATAAAGCTCCGTAAAGTTGCGCGGCTGGAAATGGAGGGAAGAGTAAAAACTGGGGACAGCGGGGATAAATTGCGCTAAATAGTTTCACCTGGCGGTGGGAAAGTTGGAGCAGACGCCGGGCTGTGTCACGCGACGGCTCTGTGTGTATGTGTGTGTGTGTGTGTGTGTGTGTGTGTTTGTGTGTGTGTGTCGCGGACCAGACCGTGTGTCCATGGCGTGCCGCCGCCGCCTAGAGCTCCGGGTTTACGGTCTGCATATATCATTCCGTTACGCATAAAATATAACAAGAAAACTTTGGCTCGCAGGAAATGATATTTGCACCTCCCTCGCGCACCCCTCCCTAACCTGGAACCGGCGCTCGTTGGAATCCCTTTCCGCGCCGGCGCATCGTGGCTACATTAATCTGCAAAGCAAACAGTTTAGACAGAATAAACTCTGGCGCCAGGAAACATTTGCTTATACGCGTAATAGTAAACGGGCTGTTTATCTGGGAGTGCAGTCCCGCGCTCCGCGGAGCGGTCTATAAAAACAAAACGGCAGCGCCGGGAGCAGCTGGCGAGTGTAAGCGAGCAGCCGTTCACCGCATTAATCCCCGCAGGTGGGTATTTGTCGTCTCCCGCTCAACACAGTCGCCAGAGGCTGCGGTATCCACCATTCATAAACACTCTCCTTCATACCACTGCTTCCTGTCTCTGCGCTGACTGCTACTGTCTGAGTCGAAACAGAAGACATCAAAACGAGTGACTTAATAACCATTCCTACAGGTGATGTTGATATTCAATCCCTATATGAGGGGCACTTAAAAAAATTTAATTATTACCTCAAACAAATAAAGTTGCGCAATTAATTTTTTGTAGGTTTCCAGATACGGGTGTGTACCCCTGGAACACAATAAAATGCCGCGCTTTAGTACCATAACACTCCGCAAGAGCAAACAAAACTAAATGGAACAGCTTATTGATACAGATGGGCTGCGCCATTTTGTCTCCTTTGCTTACGCCATTGTGTGTGTGTGTGTGTGTGTGTGTGTGTGTGTGTGTGTGGTGGGGAGGGTTTTCTCCAATCGTAATTTGATTGTCTGTACACGTCCATTACGTCTCGTTCTGATAATGCCTTTGTAGTGCGTCGGAGTTTTCTTTGTCTTAGAGTGTATCTACAATGGATGAGAAGCACGCCTTACCTGGCTCAAGTAGTTTAATGTTACTATCCATTTCTGTGAATATGGTAGCTGTAGTGACTTGCTCTGTAACGTGAACGTCTGTGTAATGTGCGTCGAGTATTACAAAATGGGCGCTCAGGAATTTTTATTTGACGCTTTCGAAAAAAGAAGCAACTTAATAAAATCTTTATTGGTTTCCAGATTCATGGCTGTAGCCCTGGTATGCACTGTGTAACACCCCAAGAAACCCGAAAACCCAAATAAGAATGTCACGATAATTTAAAATAGCGAACAGTGTTATCCTGACAGGTACGACAACTTTAACAATAATGTAACACCTTAAAGTTTTAATGAACACCAATTTCAATAATTACTGAGTATGCCAGAATAGAATGAAAGAAAGGTTATTTTTAATTAGCTATCAAACATCTCAGTAATAACTGCAAATCAGTCCAAAGTAATATGTCGGTCAGAGACAACATTTTTTGTGAAAGAGAGTTGTAAATGCGGCGAAAAGGAAATTCAATGAAACTACAATGGATGATCATGGAAATGTTAGTCGCTTGCTAGCTTGCTTGCTATCAAGTCGTGAGAGAGCACCGTTTGTTATAGTAGTACAAACGGAACGCTACGATATTGTTTCTATTTAAGAAAAAGTACCATTGCGTGATAGAAATACGCGGACTTTGTTCTCAGTTATGCTGACTGTTGAAGTTGAGCCGCTATTGCTACAGCTCGGTCGGTGGAATGGAGACGCGACGCACAGTGATGGTTGTCCCCGTCGGATATCGTGAAACAGCACCTGAAAATCTCTAAAGAAAACTGTTCCCCGCGTAATGTGTGAAAGTCCATTTGCGAGTCCGTACAGTCTTCTCAGCGATGCGAACTGCTGATTTTAATTGTCTGTTATGGTTTTATGATGATTTGCTATGCCCGGTTAGTTAGTTATTGCGGTATTGAGTGAATCATTTATCACCGGCGTCGTTTGACACCACTGAAGAGAGGAAAAATTCATTTGCGGTTCAGAATCAGTAGTTGTTACGTTGCTAGGCAGAATTGTTCACTACGGCACGACGCAAATCCAGAGATAATCTATTATGCTATCTTGCTTTCGTGCGTCTAATATTATTTCGCCAAAACACTCCTTTCAATGACCAATGTTCATCAAGTCATTCTTTCAATTAAAATGTTCACCGATGGACCAGATCAATCACGATTCTTTTCAGTTCGGTGATCGTGACAATTACGACAACTTTTACAATCGGCATATTTGTATTATCTTCGTGTGGTCGTATTAATGTTTTCTACTCAAGGCTAATCAGGTATTGCAGCCTTCGATACTACGTCCATTCTTCGTTGTAACTGTTCACTTTGATGAAGGTTGAGTCCAACAATAATATCTCCAATAATTAAAGTTCATTAACTCGTCGTGCACTATCAGAATATCACTTCAGTTCAAGTTCCCAAGTCAGAATAACTGAGAACAAAGTCCGCGCATCTCTATCACGCAATAATACTTTTTTTTAATAGAAACAGTCTCATAGCATTCCGTTTGTAGTACTATAACAAACGGTGCTCTCTCACGACTTGATAGCAAGCAAGCTAACAAGCGACTAACATTTCCATGATCGACCATTGTAGACGCATTGAATTTCCTTTTTGCCGCGTTTACAGCTCTCTTTCACAATAAATATTATCTCTGACCGACATATTACTTTCGACTTAACTTTCGTCATACTGATTTGCAGTTATTACTGAGATGTTTGATAGCTAATTAAAAAAATGGCTCTGAGCACTATGCGGCTTAACATCTGAGGTCATCAGTCTCCTAGAACTTAGAACTAATTAAACCTAACTAACCTAAGGACATCACATACATCCATGCCCGAGGCAGGATTCGAACCTGCGACCGTAGCGGTTGCTCGGTTCCAGACTGTAGCGCCTAGAACCGCACGGCCACTCCGGCCGGCAGCTAATTAAAAATAACCTTTATTTCTTTCTATCTTTATATCATGACATACTCAGTAATTATTGAAATTGGTGTTCATCAAAACTTTAAGGTGTTACACGACTGTTAAAGTTGTCGTACCTGTCAGGACAACACTGTTCCCTACTTTAAATTATCATGACATTCTTATTTGGGTTTTCGGGTTTCTTGGGGTGTTACACAGTGCACACCAGGACTACAGCCATGAATCTGAAAACCAATAAAGATTTAATTAGGTTGCTTCATTTTTTCGAAAGGGACAAATAAAAATTTCTGAACGCCCATTTTGTAATACTCGACGCACATTACACAGACGTTCACGTTACAGGGCAAGTCACTACAGCTACCATATTCACATAAATGGATAGTAACATTAAACTACTTGAGCCAGGTAAGGCGTTCTTCTCATCCATTGTAGATACACTCTAAGACAAAGAAAACAACGACGCACTACAAAGGCATTATCAGAACGAGACGTAAATCGCTAGATGTTATGGACGTTTACAGACAAAAAAATTACGATTTCGGAAAAATTGGATGATTTGTTCAAGAGAAAGAGCTTCACTAGTGATGCATGTCAACAACATGTCGGTTCACCTGTAGCTTGGTACTTATTGATAGAGTTGTTCGATGCCTTCCTGAGGGAAATCTGCCAAATTTTGTTCAGTTAGCGCGCTAAATCGCCAAACTCCAGAGCTGGTTGGAGGGCCCTATCCATAATGCTTCAAACGTTTACAACTGGGGAGAGAACCGACGATCTTGTTGGCCAAGGTAGGGTTTGGCAAACATGAAGACTAGCAGTAAAAACTGTCACCGTGTGCAGACGGAAATGCTGAAATGTTAGACCAGACTGGTTTACCATGAAAGGCAACAAAACGGGTCGTAGAGTATCATCGATGTACCACTGTGCTCTAAGGGTGCCTTGGATGACAACCAAAGGAGTCCCACACTATGAAAAGAAATGACACCCCGTACCATCACTCATGGTTGTCGGGCCGTGTGCTGGGCAACAGTTAGGTTGGTATCAAACCGCTGTCTGGGGTGTCTCCAGACGTGCCTTTGCTGATCATCGGGGCTCAATTCGGAGCGGGACGTGGCAGTGAAGACAATTCTACTCCAGTCACTGTGATTCCAGGCCGAAGGCGCATCTCGGAACGCCCCGGACAGCGGTGTGATGCCAACCTGACTGTCACCCGCCATACGGTCCGACAACCAATAGTGATGATCTGGAGTGCCATTTCTTTTCGTAGCATGACGCCTTTGGTCGTCACATACGGCATCCGTGCAGCACAGCGGTAAGTCGACGATATTCTAGCCCCCCACCCCCTTCCCACTTTGTTCCCCTTCATGGCAAGCCGCCCTTGGCTTACATTTCACCAAGGACTTCTACTGCTTGTCTTCGTGTTTACCAAAAGCTTCCTTGACCAGAAAGGTCGCCGAATCTCTCTCCAACTCAGAACTTTTGGAGCAATATGGGCAGGGCAATCCTAGCAGCATGGGACTTTGACGATATCCCTCATAGGACATCCTAAAAGTCTATCAGTCAGTGTCAATCCGAATAATTGCTTGCATAGTGGTCAGAAATGAACCAATGTGTTATTGACTTGCTCCACTTGGGAAGCTCTTTGTCTTGAATAAATCGTCCAGTTTAACTGAAATCACAATCATGTGTTTGTCTGTACATGTACATTACATCTACCGATTTCCGTCCCATTCGGATAATTCCTTCGTGGTGCGTGTTTTTTTTTTCCTTCTTCTTCTTTTCTTTATCTTAGAGTGTATAAAAGTCTCAGACAAAAACTATCAGAATAGTTGAAAATTCAAACATTAATAAATAATGTTTAAAACACTAGACATAATTTAGTGATTTTTGGAACATGATTTAAGCACTGATTTCCCTATGACGATGCTTTATTTATAAACAAAACATTTACTATCAGTTCACCTTTAGAAAGCCACACAAATTGTAAGATTGATGACATAGAATGAAGAGAATTAGAAGAAGGCAGGGAATATCACACACACGCAATTAGGCCCAAAATCATAAAAGGAGAGTTTAGAAAGTCATAGCGGACGTTAATGGAAGGATGTCAATGATCTGTGATAACATGCTGTGTGAGGTGGTAAATGTTTTAGATTGCAATGTAAGAGAGAACCAAAGACATAAGTTTTAGGGGTTGATGCTATGCCTACGTTGTATGTACGGTCAATCTTGATCCCGTTAAGTTGATATTTGCTGAAAAGCCTTTACCCCACACTCATCCATTATAAACTCCTTATATTCCTTATGTAGGAGGCTATTGACGCAGTCCTCAACTATATGCTTACAGGTAATACGAGTGGTCACAGAGAATGTTGAAAATGTTGAGATATAAAACTGCTTGAGCTATTAAATCATTTTATCTTCAGCACTACCAGTTTCACAGCACTTACAGTTGCATCTTCAGGACTCCAATATGTACCTGCAGCTGTTAAGTGCTATGGAAGCGGTACTGCCTAAGAATAAAGTGCAGTGAAACGGGTAGCGCATAAGAACAAAAGGATTTTACAGCTGAAGCGGTTTGTTTCTCACTATCATTTATCATGGCTGTGGTTGCCCAGATTTTGCACAAGTCTTGATAAATCTGAATTGGCAGACTCTTGAAGACAGAGGCAAATGATGCCGTCATTGACTTGATGTAGCAATGTGTTCTTGGTTTTTCGGACTCAAATTCTTTTTCTTTTTTTCAGTATAGAGCTCATTTTGTGCCATTTTGCCAAATTTCGGATTGTGAGCTTTCCTATATGTTTCACCAAATGGTTTCAAGTCTCACGCTTGGCACCAAAACGTTAATCACTTTTTGCGGGTATTGAGCTTCGCGTAACAATCAGCAACGAACAACAATCGTTTGCACGTTTTTGTGTGACACTCGAACTGATCAGTAGCCACGGCTGCTGCTTAGATACAAACAATTTGTTGCTGTCTTGTTTCTTCGCACGCGGTGCTGCCGCCACGAACGCCAGATAAGACTAATTTAGATTATTTGTTTTGAAATCATCAAAGACACTGCGCGTCAACAGTCTCTTACACGAAATCTAATACGCAAAGCATGCCGGTCACTCCCAGACTAGGGCGGGAGCAAGGGTGGGCCGCTGCCCCTCCCGCCCCCCCTCCCCCCCCCCCCCACACACACACACACACCACACAGTTCAAAGGGAAAAGCAAAAATTTAGCATGGTCGGACATTTTTATTCCAAGAAAATAATTTAAAAGTCGATTTTACGCATATTTTTAACGAGGTCGGAAATGGAGTTTTTTATGGCTACTTAAATTCGCCATTCGTCTTCCAAAATATTAAAAATACTCCATATACCCAGATCTAGCCACCTCCGTAAATATTATCGTATGGGAGCCCTTGCTTCCAGATGCAGAAATAGTGCATGTTACTCAAAACACTCAGATGGAGATATTACTTTTCTCAAGGAAAAATCAGTTTGGATCTCTGTTACCTAAAGCCTTAACAGGAAAATGTACTCTTTTCTGATATTTGTTTCAGGGTTAAATTGCCAAACATACTTCATTCAAAACTCAAAATATAAGCAACAATACGAGCTATATTATTTATCTAATAAAGTTTCTCCTTCATCTACGTCTACGTGACAACTCTGCAGCGCACAATCAAGTTCCTTGGCAGAGGGTTCAGCGAACCAGCTTCAAGCTATTTCTCTACAGTTCCATTCCCGAACAGCGAAGTGAAAAACGAACACTTCTACATCTACATCTACATCTACATACATATTCCGCAATCCACCATACGGTGCGTGGCGGAGGGTACCTCGTACCACAACTAGCATCTTCTCTCCTTGTTCCACTCCCAAACAGAACGAGGGAAAAATGACTGCCTATATGCCTCTGTACGAGCCCTAATCTCTCTTATCCTTGTGGTCTCTCCGCGAAATGTAAGTTGGCGGCAGTAAAATTGTACTGCAGTCAGCCTAAAATGCAGGTTCTCTAAATTTCCTCAGTAGCGATTCACGAAAAGAACGCCTCCTTTCCTCTAGAGACTCCCACCCGAGTTGGTTCAAATGGCTCTGAGCACTATGGGACTTAACTACTGTGGTCATCAGTCCCATAGAACTTAGAACTACTTAAACCTAACTAACCTAAGGACATCACACACATCCATGCCCGAGGCAGGATTCGAACCTGCGACCGTAGCAGCCCCGCGGTTCCGGACTGCAGCGCTAGAACCGCACGGCCACCGCGGCCGGCACTGGCGTATCACTCGACGTGATGGTATGGGGTGCCATTGGTTACACGTTTCGGTCACCTCTTGTTCGCACTGACGGCACTTTGAACATTGGACGTTACATTTCAGACTCGTGGCTCTACCCTTCATTCGATCCCTGCGAAATCCTGCATTTCAGCAGGTTAACGCTCGACCGCATGTTGCAGGTCCTGTACGGGCCTTTCTGGATACAGAAAATGTTCGATTGCTGCCCTGGCCAGCACATTCTCTAGATCTCTCATCAATTGAAAACGCCTGGTCAATGGTGGCCGAGCAACTGGCTCGTCACAATACGCCAGTCACTACTCTTGATGAACTGTGGTATCGTGGTGAAGCTGCATGGGCAGCTGTACCTGTACACGCCATCCAAGCTCTGTTTGACTCAATGCCCAGGCGTATCAAGGCCGTTATTACGGCCAGAGGTGGTTGTTCCGGGTACTGATTTCTCAGGATCTGTGCACCCAAATTGCGTGAAAATGTAATCACATGTCAGTTCTAGTATAATATATTTGTCCAATGAATACCCGTTTATCATCTGCATTTCTTCTTGTCGTAGCAATTTTAATGGCCAGTAGTGTATTCTGCCACTACATCTGAAACGTCCCCTTAGAACAATTATACGAGACTGTGCTTAAACTGACACACAATATTTTTTTAGCGCAACGCAATCTGACTTTCAGTAATCCCTACAAAAGAATGGCCCTGACTAACATTAAACTATACCTTTCAGAAATCACTTACCTCACAAAAACCTTCATTACTCGAACTACTGCAGTACAGCGAGCGCCACTACTGCCAGCTAAATAAAAGATTCAAACTACGGAAGGCACTAACTACTGATAGGGATAGTTAGCAAATGAAAGATATTAATAGAGAACAAACAATGTATTTACCTTAATAGTCATAATATATATATGTAGCAGTTCATGACAAATTACAAAACTCCGCCATCTCTCTCCCCACATCCACCACTGCTGGCGGCTCACCTCCAGCTGCGCAACGCTACGCGCTGTTAACAGCCCAGCTGCCCAACACTACAATGGCGAGTATTACAACAATGCAAAGCAGCCACAGACTGCACACAGCACAGCCAGTGATTTTCATACAGAGGTGGCGTTACCAATAAAAAACCTAAACAGCCTACTTACATAGCCCCCATGCTCCCCACAAAAAATTTTACAAATTGGTTTGGGCAGTGGCCAATAGAGATTTGAAAAAATTTTTCATAATTACAATAACAAAGAAATCAAATGCGCACACTTATTGATACAATGTTGGTCAAAAGCTCAAATTTTCTCACAGTCCATAAAGACAGTCCTGATCGTTCATCACGGTAAAATAGTAGTGTTTGTCTCAAAGTCTGAGCAGTAGAAGAAAATGCACACGGAAGTAGTGGATTTCCATGCAGTCTTGAAGAAGTAGCGTTGTCCTTCCAACGGAAAGACAGTGCTGACTCTTGACATGCTGACAGATAATGGGCCACAACAGAGCAAACCCACAGCAGAGTCATTCGACGTTTTGAAGAATATTGGTAGGTAGGTCATCACAGAGTAGACCCACTGTAGTCCTGGTAGAGAGTATGGTATTGGTGGGCCACCAGGGGTGCAGACCCACTGTAGTCCTGGTAGAGATTACGGTATTGGTGGGTCATCAAAGGTGCAGACCCACTGCAGTCCTTGTAGAAATAATGGTATTGATGGATCATCAAAGATGTAGACCCACTGTAGTCCTTGAAGAGATGGCCAGCAGCCATCTGTTGTGACTGTGCAGGTGCACAATCACCACTGAAGAGTCTTGCGGATAATGTAGCAAGTCCATAAACCACTACTTGTGCACTCACAAAGTTTTTGGAATTGTCCTTAGAACCAGCAATGCTGTTATCCAGTCCCTTGCTGAATCATTAACACACGTGCAAACACTTTCAGTCCCTACTTCTCACATATTGTCCATATACCATGACCAACAGAAACGTGTGCAGTGAAATGTAACTTAATTTGAAGAACTGGTGTCTATACAATTATAAATTTACAACATGAAAATAAAATTACAAAGGTACAAAATACATCATTAAAGAACATAACAATATAGATAACATTTGTAGTACAGGCTTTACAAAAGAATCGAAATAACATATCCATCAGAGTTACAGGAATTGTGACATAAGTAAATATATAAAATAATGAGAATAGTTTTCGAAACATTAATTTCACACATGAACATTGAAACAGAACAGAATTGTAAACAACTTTACAAAGAAAATAACATATTATTAATGCAACTTATATTTGAGGATAACAGTATTCCTCCTCATAGTGAATATAGCTTAGTACTAGAAAAATTCTACAACATAAATCGTATTAGCTAAACACATAAAGACAGGAAAAACACAAATACACAAGTGTGCACACACAAATAGCGGAATAATACAAAAGGAAAGGACAGGGTACAATGCATTCGTAATTTCTGTTTAAAAATGTTCCCTAGGTTCTAGACTGGATATTTAACTTCAAACAATGTTGTATGTTAACAGTTTCTTAAGTCTGACACAGCATACTAGTAATGTGAAGTTAAGAGTTTTATGGCAAAGACAAAGTTAAAAAGCAGATTATCTCTCAATAAACGGTTTTACATGTGAAATGTGATGTAAATCTTTACTCTTCCTAGGACGCAGAGTTTCAACTTTAACGCAATTATCATGCGGTATACGTCGTTAAACAATACGTAATTTTTCTTAAGGTTAGCGTCTATGTCATTTTTCTCTGAGCCAGCCGGCGCACGTGGGTGCCTGCGGCGCGAGTCATTGTCTGTCTCTTTGTTGGCGCGCGTTGTTATTGGGATTAGGAGACCTAACTTCTACTTCGCCTTGGCGAGAGGGCCCAGCTCCGTTAGAATCCCGCCAGTTCTGATGCAATTCAGGTCTGTCGTTACGGTCATATCGTCTGTCGTCATGTCGGTAGATTCCATAGTTCCTTTCTTGTCGGTCACGTGGTGGAGAATTTCTCCCTGAATCGTAACTGCGCGCTGGACCGTTGCATCTGAAGTTATTCTGTCTCCCTTGATAATAATTATTTTGATTCCCATATTGCGTGTTTCTCTGATTGTATCTGTGATAGTCATTACCGCGCAGAGGTGATCTTTCCCTGTAATTATTACTACTCCGCCAACGGTTGTCATACGGGTGGTGTCTGTTTTGGTCACGATTTGCGTTGTAAGAATAGACTTGTCGTGTCCAGTTATTGTTTCTGTCGTCACGGAATTGTGACGGATGTGACCTGTAGTGATTGTTTTCCTGTTTTCGCATCCCGCGACTGTCTATGTCAATTTCTAATTCTTGTAACAGTCCCTGAAAAGCTTCAATGTCGTCTTTGGAACGTCCTGCTAAAATAATATGTCGCAAATGTTCAGGCAGTTTGATTAAGCAAATGCGGATGAGTTCTGAGGGGCTGTATGGGTTTGAAAGATATTGATTCTTATGCAACATGTCTTCAAAATATTTGACAAGACTGGATAATTCAGATTGGTCAAAGTGTTTCATCATCATGATGCTATGTTTTACTCGGTCTTGTGTAGCTTGAGACCAATATGCTGAGAGGAAGGTATGGTAAAACTCTCCTTCACTGTGGCAATCGTGAATGAACGATCGCATTCTTACAGCTGGTTCATTCTCTAAGTAGCCACACATAAATTCTAATCTGTGCTCTAATGACCAGTTGGGAGGAAAACAATGAGAGAATTGATGGAGCCACGCTTGTGGATGAATGTCGTTGCCAGAATTCTTAAATGTTTTGAATTTACGTGTAGTAATGAACAGCTTATAGTCAAAATCATCATGTCGGCGAGTCGCACATCGCTCATTGTTACTTCGCTTTGGCGGTTCCATCTCAAAATCCAATGCGCCTTGCTAATTTCTTTCATAATTTCCGAAGTGTCCAGTGTTATTATTTTGTGGCTGTTCCATATTTCTGTGTCCCTCATCCCGTATTGTAGCGCGAGTGTCCTCTGAAATATGTAATTCTTGTATTACCTGCGTCAACTGATCTTGTACTTCCCGGATTTCTCTTTTGTGCTGTGTACTAATTGATTTTGATTTTGTTTGAATTTTCTTATTTGTTCATACTCTTCTGTGTCAGTGAAGGCTACGGGTCTTGTGTCATTCAGATCATCATCTACCTTTGTAGATAAGTTAGTGACCTGATCCGAAAGTTCGGCTACTTTCTCCGATAGTGTACTTATTTCCTCCATGTGTCTTTCTGAACCAATTTTCAGGGTATCTACTGTGTCCTTTAAGTTTTCCTGAGTTCTTGCAAGTTGCGTAACCGAATCGGTAGATGCAACTGAGTCAATTTTAGCTTGCAAGGTCTCATGATTTTCATGAACAATAGTTTGCAGATCTTTTATGGCTGCTTCGTGATTCTGTAAAACATTTTCATGACGCAAAAAAATAGGTTGGAAATGCTCACAAATTTGTGTTTTTACGTCATTACAGACCTTTTGACATTTCGATTCGATGTTATGTAACTCAGTGGTTAAATCTTCACGTGTTTGTGCAAGTGTAGTGTCTAACTTTTGAAGATTTTGTTCCATTGTGTCTAACTTTTTGAGATTTTGTTCCACTGTGTCTAACTGTTGCTGTGTTTGTCTCTGGTGTTGTTCCATTGTGTCTAACTTTTCAAGCTTTTGTCCCATTTGTTGCATTAATTGTAATAACAATGCACTGGTGTCTGAAACATGTTCCTCAGTGCTTTACGGCAGTGAAGTTGCACCGGCAACATTCACATTTTGA
The DNA here is from genome assembly GCF_023864345.2 of Schistocerca serialis cubense. Classification (NCBI taxonomy): domain Eukaryota; kingdom Metazoa; phylum Arthropoda; class Insecta; order Orthoptera; family Acrididae; genus Schistocerca; species Schistocerca serialis. Next base: position 402,153,687 of record NC_064645.1, read on the forward strand.
CAAGCAGAAAATGTTTCTTGACTCATTTGAGAAAACGGTGAGAACCCAAAACCTGAGTCTACAGTATTTGCAATATTGTGTTCTGTCATTCCCGATTCCTGAGGCGAGCTGTTGCCGATCGATCGATCGATAATGCTTCCCTGTTCACTAATTGTTTCACTGCCTACGCCATTGTTTGCCGCCCGCTCAATTTCCCTAGGCGCAATTACCAAATTACTACTTTGAACATTAGTTAATTCATTACTCTGCGGCGCTAACACACTGCTTTCGTCTTCACTGTCATTTCTCAGTTTACTTTGGAGCCTAGTATTACGTTTTTCACACGCCATAATTGTCACAATATTTCACACGATAAAACAGAAAAGCACAACTTGAAGAGCAAAAATAGGGGAACACATTAACATAGCACTGAAAATAATATTTAGTTAATTGCAAGTGCAGCTGCGAAAAACTTGCTGCAAATCTACATGCATGCCACAACTGTTTTACTGTACAACAATGAAAAACTACAACTACAAAGGAAATTCTCTCTATAATTACGCGCTAGCAATAAACAAAATCTACACTAATTACACAAACTACAAGAAAAAATCAGAAGATTCCAGTGAGGTATCCTCGGCTAAGGGTCGACATATGAGACGTCCCCTTAGAACAATTATACGAGACTGTGCTTAAACTGACACACAATATTTTTTTAGCGCAACGCAATCTGACTTTCAGTAATCCCTACAAAAGAATGGCCCTGACTAACATTAAACTATACCTTTCAGAAATCACTTACCTCACAAAAACCTTCATTACTCGAACTACTGCAGTACAGCGAGCGCCACTACTGCCAGCTAAATAAAAGATTCAAACTACGGAAGGCACTAACTACTGATAGGGATAGTTAGCAAATGAAAGATATTAATAGAGAACAAACAATGTATTTACCTTAATAGTCATAATATATATATGTAGCAGTTCATGACAAATTACAAAACTCCGCCATCTCTCTCCCCACATCCACCACTGCTGGCGGCTCACCTCCAACTGCGCAACGCTACGCGCTGTTAACAGCCCAGCTGCCCAACACTACAATGGCGAGTATTACAACAATGCAAAGCAGCCACAGACTGCACACAGCACAGCCAGTGATTTTCATACAGAGGTGGCGTTACCAATAAAAAACCTAAACAGCCTACTTACACATCTCAGTCTTTTGTTACCTTTCCCCCAACACTATGTATGTGATTGCTCCAGTTTAAGTTATTCGTAATTGTAATCCATGTGTATTAAGTTTATTTTTTTACTTAGCGTTCTTGAAATCATTAGCTCCAGGCTGAGAGCAAAGTACAAAAAAAAATTGAGGAATTAATGTTGTCTTAAAAGCTTTAACAAAGGTACTAATTTTGTACCATATCCGCATTTGAACTTACAAACATCTTTTCCATTTTAAAGAACCAAGAGCCAATTCATTCTTACTGATTTTCTTCAAGCGCATATTAAACGAAGAATATCAAACAACTTGCTTGAGAAATAGTTCAATTTTCGTTTTGTTGCTTTGCTGTAGTGATAAGGGTTATTATTCCAGTCTGTATTTTTTTTTTCAGGCACACATTTAAACTGTGTTAAGTTGGCCCATCTCTTCTCATTTTAGTAGATACAGTAAATGGCTCCTGCACGTGACATGTTCTAATTGATTTACCTTGCAATCAGTTACAAGATTAGCTTCCAGCACGGACTGCCGAAGAATAGTTGTTTGATCGATATGACTTGAACTCTCAGTATGCCAGGTTTTACTTCTTTTATGTTACCCACATATACTATTATCGACGACAACTGGCTCATTGCCAACTGCAGACAGAGCTCACCAAAATAGAGTGGCCCCGGTGCAGAGACGTGTTCTTGTCCTAGCCGCCGGGCGAGTCCGTTCGTTTGTTATGAAGGTGTGGCCACCTCAGTTGCGTTTCGCCTGCTGAGCTGTGTGCTTTGTTACTTGAGAATGGTTGAGCCAGTCATCAGCTGCCTGTTACCTGCCGACCACCGTACTTCAACCTAACCTAACCTCGAGTACTCTCATTCTCGTCTCTGTTTTTCATAGCATGACAGTGCTGCCTTTCACACGGTACGTGCAGGGAAAGCGATTCATAGCCAGGTATGGAAGCTGGTGTGCAACGTCATAAAATTTTATAGCTGATGAGGGAGTAAAAATCCCATTAGAAAGTGTGCTAGAGAAGGTGGCAGCAGCTATTGGCATTTTCCATCGCACAGTGAAGGGAATACAAAAGGAGGGGAGAAATACAGATACATATACTACCCAAGGTTTCCCTGCTCCAGAAAACATGTGGAAGAAGGAGAAGGAAATTTTACATTCATATAATATTATGTCAGGAGACTAATATATAAAGTTAACGTGATACATAAAGAGCGCCGAAATTATGGTCATTAGTCCATTAATCAGAGAAAATATCTCATTAGATATTTCATCATTACGACCTACACTACACAAATTAGGCGTCAGGTATACCAGTTTCTATTTACTTTTTGTTCTTGCCTTATTCATAGTGTTTAAACGTTCGTATAATTCCCACTGCACAATAATTACCCTGTGAAGAGGGTCATCAGATAATATGAAGGTGCTAGTTGAACATTTAAAAATAAACGTATTTTTTCGAATAACATGAGAAATTACTGTGTGCAGGACAGAGACATCATACATTCATAGCTCTCACACTAAACCCTACAAGTGATGTGATGGATCAAGACAAGTTATAAAAGCACCTCTTTCAAAAGGACAAAGTCTCTCTGCAGTAGGCTGTAGCACAGGTAAGAAGACACGTATTATGTGAACGTATAGTTGTGCAAAATGCAATAAATTAATTTGTCTCTCGAAAATAAGTAAATGGTTCTACAGTAGCAAAATATGATTTTGTTGCACATGCGAATTTAATTTTCCTGTTAGGAAGTAAAAGGAAATTACTATGAAGAGATGAGTGCTATAAATTTTTCGATGTAGTTATTTGGGTCACTGGTCGTTACCATTGACTTCAAATGCCTCCATGAATCAGTATTGCCGTTTGGCTGAATTACTGTCTTTTTTGTATCAGATGGCTGGAAACGATATTAATATCCAATTTGTAGAGGAACTTCAGCACTGTGCTTGACAACGCGGTTTTGAAGTTTCGTATTTATCAAACTATTGGTCATACTGGTATGATCGTTTGTAGACTTATTAGATACTGCTTAGAAATTCTGCAAGACAAGTATTTACGCGAAGGCTGCGTTAACAGTACCTCTCCTACTGCAAAGTGGCCATTCACAATAGATTCCCCACCGTTTCTGTTGTCCGTTCCCCAGCTGCACCACCTGCGCAGGTAAGGTCCAAGTTATTTAGTGCACACTCTACGTAACTCACCAATATTTAGCTTGCGAGCTATCTGTCTGCCTACACTTCAATAACCGTAACATCCCGAATAAAAAATGCTTTGTATTAAGCTTCCACATTAGGGTGCTTCGTTTTACCTGATATGACTGTACCTGGAAGCTTATCCAAGAGTTGTTATGTTTTGCTAATAAACGGTTAGTACACAGCTTGTAAGGTTCATTTCTATTTTTTAGTCATTTTTCGGCGATCAGTCTCGAGTATAGGAGCTTTACATAGACGACACACTTGGTTACAAAATAAATCTGACCATATGCCTATCACCTCTTACACTTTTCAGATGTTGAAATCTCTTATTTAAAATATGGAAAATGCCACTTAGAAATAATAACAGTGCCAATCAATATACTTCGGTTTAATGTCCTTTTAGCACCTAACACACTCCGTAACAATGCGTAGGCTCATATGCTCTTGTATCAACAGTTGAGCTCGTTGCACATTTTGTACTGAAGTAACCACTTCTAAACTGCATCTCCCACGTTAATTTAACAGGTAATTACTAGTCAAGAAAGCCTTCTTTAATTGTGTACCAACAGCAATATGCTACTGATTAATGGCTCTAAGCACTATGGGACATAACATCTGAGGTCATCAGTCCCCTAGATTTAGAACTACTTAAACCTATCTAACCTAAGGACATCAGACACATTCATGCCCGATGCAGGATTCGAACCTGAGACCGTAGCAGCCGCGTGGTTCCGGATTGAAGCGCCTCGAACCGCTCGGCCGCCGCGGCCGGCTACCGATTAATAAAGGCGCTGCTGTTTCAACTATATATTATAACTAATCCCACATGCCTTTCCACGAATAAACCAAATCTTTAAGACACTGTTACTTCGTTCGAGCTATGCGATTATCTTCTCCTCCTTCTTTTCAAAATCTGTAATTATTTTCTCTCCTTTCCTGAAGCTGTGATTTAAGTTTTCCTTTTACTTCGTTCTTTAGTTCATTATTTCTTTCGTGGTTTCCTCTTGACTTTCTTTCATGGCATTTTCTTGGCCTTCAAAATTTTTATTGAAGATCGTCATATATCCGGCAGACTGATAATTGCAGGCAGCGGATGCTCGGTTTCTCTACTAAGAAAGGACCCCTCTAGTTCTTCCTGTTCTTGTACCTGTAGCGTCGAAGTTTCACTCAAGCTTAATTCCGTCGTTAGTTCCATGTCTACACATTCTCCCTTAGCCATATCTTGGAAACCGGAACCTCTAAACCCTGCACTCTCGTATTCCCCCTCTTTATCAAACTGAGCTTCCATAAATATCAGTTCTTCCTCCTTTACAGGCCCTTGCCAGGCACTTAAGTGTTAACTGCAGAGTAATCATATGGATGTAGACGTAGACAGACAACATCTTACACATGAAATCAAAAGTACAAGACACAAGTTTAACTAATTTCCTCCACAGAAAGTTCGTCACACGCCAAATAATTCAAAAGTTTCGTTTACAGCAGCAATTCAAACAATACACAGCTGACATTTTTGTGACACTTAGGCCTAATTGAAACAGAAGTGGCGTGGCGCGAACGTCTGGCGTGGACGTGACGCTGTTTCGCGCCACCTCCATGTTAACGAATGAAGCAATTCACACAGAGATGGAGCGGTGGGGACGCCACGTCCGTTTGTCGCCACGAGTAACACACCCAAGGCATGCGTCGTGCAGACGTCCAAGCGGCGCGGTGCAGTTTTCATTAATTTCATGTGCCAAAATGGGAGATGATTTAGAGTATACAGAAAGTTCTATGAAATAATAGAAAAATACTCTCCACTTTAAACGTGGAGACAATTGCAGTCTCATTGTGCAAGACAAAGAATGGTAGAGCATCGCTGGCGAACTAAACGAAACAGGCCAGGCACTAAATCACGTTACTAAAAATATTCTACATGGTCTTTAATTGAATCGTTCATCCGTACGTTTGCTTCTCCGTCTGCTGTTTGCTGTGCCGTGGTGTGTCGTTCCAGACGGCACCGTTCCTTGTTTCGTAGACGTGGTCGTTTCGAACCACTCCAAGATACAATAGATTTCCGCTTCATACACGGTTTTCTCGGCCATGATACAGTTTTTTACACTCTCTGCAAGTTGACCTGCGGCTATGTTTTTTTACTTATTTCTCATTATTGTGTTTCGAATCATTATTCCTCACTCAGGAAGAAGTAGTCCCAGAGCAGTATCCCAAATGTAAAGCTCAGTTATACACTGACGGCAAAGAAATCGCAACACCAAGAAGGAGTTTTGCGACATAAACGAAAGTTTATTTCTACACCTGAAAAATTATTTCTGTTCCAGACAGGTCACACCAATATTCAAGAAAGGGTAGTAGGAGTAATCCACTAAATTACAGGCCCATACCGTTAACGTCGATATGCAGCAGGATTTTCGAACATATATTGTGTTCGAACTTTATGAATTTCCTAGAAGAAAACGGTCTATTGACACACAGTCAACATGGGTTTAGAAAACATCGTTCCTGTGAAACACAACTAGCTCTTTATTCAGATAAAGTACTGAGTGCTATTCACAAGGGATTTCAGATCGATTCCGTATTCCTGGATTTCCGCAAAGTTTTTGACACTGTTCCACACAAGCGGCTCGTAGTGAAATTCCGTGCTTATGGAATATCGTCTCAGTTATGTGACTGGATTTGTGATTTCCTGTCAGAGAGGTCACAGTAATTGACGGAAAGTCATCGAGTAAAACAGAAGTGATTTCAGGCGTTCCCCAAGGTAGTGTTATAGGCCCTTTGCTGTTCCTTATCTATGTAAACGATTTGGGAGACAATCTGATCAGCCGTCTTCGGCTGTTTGCAGATCACGCTGTCGTTTATCGACTAATAAAGTCATCAGAAGATCAAAACAAATTGCAAAAGGATTTAGAAAAGATATCTCAATGAGAAAATCGGCAGTTGACCCTAAATAACGAAAAGTGTGAGGTCATCCACATCAGTGTTAAAAGGAACTCGTTAAACTTCGGTTTCGGTTACACGATAAATTAGTCTAATCTAAGAGCCGCAAATTCAACTAAATTACGAACAACTTAAATTGGAAGGAACACGTAGAAAATGTTGTGGGGAAGGCTAACCAAAGACTGCGTTTTATTGGCAGGACATTTAGAAAATGTAACAGACCTACTAAGGAGACTGCCTACACTACGCTTGTCCGTCCTCTTTTAGAATACCGCTACTCGGTGTGGGATCCTTACCAGAGAGGACAGACGGAGTACATCGAAAAAGTTCAAAGAAAGGCAGTACGTTTTGTATTATCGCGAAATATGGGAGAGAGTGTCACAGAAATGATACAGGATTTGGGCTGGAAATCATTTAAAGAAAGGCGTCTTCCTTGCGACGGAATCTTCTCACGAAATTCCAATCACCAACTTTCTCCTCCGAATGCGAAAATATTTTGTTGACATCGACCTACGTAAGGAGGAAC